>NW_021853425.1:494409-501265 GCF_003651465.1 Formica exsecta
AAAGATCCTGGATACAAGGCAAGTATTTTGTCATATTTTTTTAATAATATAGTTACGCCAAAAATATTTAGATCAAGGAGATATGTGTCAATCGTAACCAATGTCGCACGGATCGTTTCTCGTGATCGTTCCACTGCAAATGATTTTTTTCTTTACGAATTGTATGATTGATTTACGAGAACGTGCGCGATATCGTTTGATATCGCGAGAACGAGCTTTTTAGTCGATAATGGCTGTTAGAATGTTGCGCAAAAAAGAATGGTGAGGAATCGAAAGCCCTACATACATATAATAGAATCGCTGATAAATGACGCGACAGGGCTATTAATTAATCACCCTCCGAGAAGCATCGATGGGAGAGAAGTACGTTGCAAAAATAGCAAGGAGAAAGAGTACAGGAATATAAGGTGGTTGGAAAAATGCCGGCGACTGTCTGGCACTTGTTATCGTTAATGGCGAGACTACCACTTTGATCCCATATAGATCAATTTTCGATGGGGAATTATTGAAGAAACTCGCCAATAATACACGTCACGTGTTTAAATATTTGGTCGTCGCAAATGAATTTTCGTCACGCGGCATGACATGACGAAAAGGGATGTATTTCAATTAAGCAACTTGGAATTTTCGATAAGTCGTAAAGTATTAAAACGAGGTTTTATTTACGCGCGAGAATATTTTGACTCTTCGCCAGGCGAAGGTCGAAGGAGTGCTGAAATTATAACGGCGGAAGGGGTTGCGGGTTTCAAATGCTGTAATTATATATACGTGTATTTTCAATAAAAAATGGCTGAAAATTGTTGGATAAATTGCGTTGAATAAATTATATATTAATATTTTCCATTGTTATAACTCTCAGAAAATGGCTATAAAAAATCAAAAAATTATTAGAAGTCTTCCCTTATCACACATATATATACACTTGACAATGAAGAAAGATTAAACTTAATTATGTCAATTAAGTTATCAAAATATTTAAAGAATGACAATTATGGCTGCCTTTTTTTTCTTTAAGAACAGGAAAACTCAGGCTATGACGGAAGAAATTTTATCATTTCAATTTCCTTCTATCCTCCATTAGCATCCATCCCACGCGAAATTCCGACTAAATGATTCGTGATATTAAAATTCGGTAATTTTATGAGGGTTTTTATGAAGATTCTCTTTTTCTATACCGCCTCAGTTTTATCATGACACATCGATAAATGTTTTTACTCAAAGAAACACTATGGAATTCGTAAATGTACTACTAATAACCACTGTCGCGAAAGAATAGAAGGTGGATCGAACAATTTTTACGCTCTTTATAAGGGGGAATACCTCAAGTCTAAGTACCTGAAAATTTGACGACCGAGGATATATAAGCTTGCCGGAAAACGGAATATAAAGGCGTAGCGTTTACAGCATGAATATGAAATAGCTCGGGATTTTGCCTGCTGGATGGCATGCGAGGCATGAACCGAGAGGATCTCTCATGTTTCAGCTCTTTCACGCCGACCCACGCCAAGTCGTTGGATCGTACGGGATTAGTACGGCACGACAGGAAATACGGTAGAAAATCGTCCAAAGCTGCCGATTCGACCGACCGCAACAATGGTTTACTTAAATCACATTTATAAATCGCACAGAGGACGACCCAGCAGTTTGGCGTAAGTATAGACGCTTTATGCATCCATAAAACGTCTACTTAGGCCAAACTGCTGGGTCGTCCTCTGTGCGATTTATAAATGTGATTTAAGTAAACCATTGTTGCGGTTAGTCGATTCGGCAGCTTTGGAAGTTGCGTATGAAGCTCGTATAGATTTTTCTGAAACAACGTATATTCTCCGCCGATGATATATTGCCTAAAATCAATGAGTCGATTTTATTAATGATTAATATTTTTAAAAAACACAGATTTCACAGTTGATGCGTATAAAATAATCTGATAAATAATTTAAAGTATTTTGCATTGTTTATCATATTAAAAAAAAAATTGTTTCCAGAAATTTTAAAAGAATCTTAGCTACGAATTAATAGATAAAATTAATTTTTTATTACATTCGCGAAACAAAAAGCTTCGCCGTTCTTCTTGAAGCATTGATTCAGATTTCAAAACAACTCACTTATATGACCACGAAATGGTGAGAAAATATGGGGAGTGTTAAAAAATATTTCAAACGCTAACCTTAACGATGAAAATTCGAAAACCTTGTTTGCAAGTGGTTATCTCATTCCATTAAGAGATTTTAGAGACGAGAAAAACTAGAAGAATATGAAAGTATCCTTACATACACTTTACATTGATGGAGAGATAAATTATGAACGCATGACTTTCCATGAAAAAGATCCCTATTAATTCCTATTTTGAATCACTTGTTCTTTACAAAAAAGCTTTCTCGAAAGATATGTAATCATTAGAAGAAAAAAAAAAACGATAAACCCTTTGAATTAACCGGTAGTATAATATGCACAGCATGCATTTGTGTATGTACGGAATATTATCTCTGTGCGACGCAGATATCAAATGAACGGAAAGAGATAGCGAAAAGATTAAAAGAGACGACGATGTGTATGCCATCGTACAGGAAATGCCTTTACGGTAGCGAGAAACATAGACCAGAAACAGACAAGACGATCTGTTTTCATTCTCCCCCGGGCTCATCTCACAGAAGCCTCGTCCAGCTCGCGTTACCGCACCGGGAGGAAAATGAAAACGGATCCGATTTAACGAAAGACACAAGTGTAACTCTCTCTCTTCGTCGGGGAGCTATTGACGGTTCGGCGGATAAAGAGAGCTTAATTATTCTCGGTCGAGTAATTCAGATCTGAGATACCAATTGCAATCTCTAATAGCTTTCTCGATTCACACGGTCTGTCCCATAAGGATTCGCGTGGAATTAATAGCAATATTCATGAGCTCGTATTCCGATTACTTGTGAAACATGGAAATTTGAATCTGAACAGAATTTTGAATTATGTAACATTGATTTCGAATTGACAGTCAAACACGAACCCGAGAATCATTAACAATCGCTCTTTACATATATATATATATATATATATATATATATGTATACATGAAACGCATACGGCTTATAATCAAACATGTAAAAGCTTGATTAAAAATTAATTGATTGATTGAGAAAATAGTTAATTTAAACGCGAATCATTTATTTACTATATAACAAATATATACTAGATATTTTCAGTTTCTTTACTAAAACTTTATTTTTTCATGACATGTATAGTATACACACGAGTCTGAGCGCTGTCGAGCGTCGCTGCACAAAAGTACGACGACACAGGTATGGTACAATGAGATTTGTGACACTAAATTGACGGATATATCTACCTATCGCATGTATATATATATATATGTGTGTGAGTGTGTGTATGTATGTGTTCCACATATATATCCGCGTCGTATAAATAAAAATATCATAGAAAAATGTGTGTCACGCGCGCTCCAATATATGGCCCCACATGAATCGACTCGCATTGTGCGCGCGCTACGCATTTACCTTATGTCCTAAGCTCCTACGTGTTCTTCGAATTTCTACGGTGTGATCTCTGCGAATTCTGCCCTCTACTTCGCCCTTGCTGTTCCTTTGTCAAGATGAATGTCTCTTTAAAGAATTTGATTTCTTATTCGATCTCGTTATTGTCGTATTTTCGTTATCGAAAAGGGGAAGAGAACGTTCACGGCGCTTATCTTCCACTTCCCTTACCAATATTTTACGCGGTATAAAAAGTTGAGGTAGTCGTAGTAGACTTAAAGATCGTATTTGCTTCCAAACTTTGATATTTATGGGGCTGTTCTTGGCCGGCTGATTATCCCCGTGAGAACTCGAAGCATCGAACGCGCGCTTGATAGCATTAATTATGCATTTACTTCGTGCAAAATTTGCTTATTTACTTAGGAACCTTACTTGTTCGCGTGAGGTGGCTTGTTTCTTACATGAAGTTTAACGAACGCGGAGAGAGCTTCGCGACGATCGTCGCTTTCTTATCACGGAATTATTAATCCAACAATTTTTTCAGTTCTTTCGTTGTCAAATTATTTTTTACATTGTTCCAGTAAATTATAAAATTATATATATATATATATTATATAAACTAGATAAGACGGTTTATCAAATATGTAAACTATAATTGTTAAGAAATTGATTTAGAAAAGGGATAAACATATAGGAGAAACATATGGAACATTTGTAAGTACGTTATACGTTTTGTATCTCCTCCGGCGTAAATTGAAAAAGACTTCAACCGCAGATTTAACTCACTGGAACAATTGCAAACTTCCCACAAAAGTCTCCGGGACATTCACACACACATACACACATATACAAAATTTTAATCGTATCGTCGCCGTCGAAATCACTGAAAGGATCTCGCGTACATGAAACTTTTACGCGTCTCGCTCCCAGATCCTGCAGGATCTCATCCAAAGAAGAAGCAAAACGATCGTCGCGCAATTATCTCGTCTAATTTTTGCTTCTCCACAAGAGAAACCCGCGTCCACCGCACGCTTACCAATTTATAGTCCCGTTACGGAGATCCTTGTAGATTGATGCCGCTATCACGCCGTGGCTCTGATTGTGACTGTCCAAGAACCCCGATCTGTCGCACGTCGTCGTCGACGATCTTCTTTGGATGACGCAGTCGCTGTCGAAACTGTGCCTTGACTGTAACCGACTCGCCTGATAGCGCGCCGCGCTTCTAACACGATTGTTGATCGCCTCGGTATCGGCACTGATGCACGATCTGTCGACGAGATTGCCCCTGTTCTGGCAGGACACGCGATTTCGTTCACGAGGCTGCTGCTGCGCTGGCATCGTTTGATTTAAATAATTGCGGATGGCCTGATGATGGCTGACGACGTACGGCGACTCTGGGCTGCTGATTCCTCCGGTCCTCGCGAAGTGTCTCGTGACGTTGCTGGACATCAGCGGCTGTCTGATACCTTTCGGACTATCATCAATCATAATTGGCTTCGCTGGCATCGTTCTAGGTCGATGATCGTCACCGCGGCAATGAGCGGTCACCGAGGTAAGAGGCTTCGATGCTTGAGCGAGGATCTGCTGTCTATACGCCCGTCGTAGTTTGACGCGAGGTGCCGGCACCGCTAATTGATTCAATCTGCTTCCGGCACCGCGCTGAAATTGGACAATTTTCAAATCGGGGACAAATACTCCTATCAAGTGCGCTATTGCGGAAATCGCGATCGCGATACACGCCGACTACGGCTTTAATGTAACATAATTAGCGGGTCTGTCTGTGCAATGAAGCGGACAAGTATATGATACGGGAAATTTCCAGATAATAGCTCGCATTTATATCGCGGATTCCAAGTTTGCGTTAACGCATCATTTCTGATGTATTAAACATTTCCTTGAATTGCCTTTTCTCCGGAAATGTGCACCATAAAAGTAAAATAATTCTCAGATGCCAACAAAAATATGAGCGATTGTATACAAACAAATATATTATTATACAGTGCATAATAATGTGTGTATATATATATAATATACACACAATCAAATATATATATGATATATCGCATTTTTTTCTATGTAGTAATTGTACGATATGCAAGCAAATCGACGTCATTTACGTAAAGTAAACTAGAAAAATAATGCTGGTTGAAGAAGTTTTGCAAATAGTACGTATCTGTCAGTCATACAACGCAGAGTGTGATTACTATTTCACTTGCTAGGTAATGCGATCATAAATTTTTATCGCTACCACGCGAGAGAGGTGTGAGATATGAAACGCGTCTGTGTACAATCAGTCCGAGGTGGCATGTAAATAAGTATGACAAACTGCATATTTTTACTCTCCTTTTTATATGCATGACAAAGGCTCAGGAAACGACGCGTTTAACGGACCGCAGCATTTTCAGCGTTAAGAATTTTTAGAAAATACAACAGAATAGTATTTTATGCATTAAAATTTTAAATTTATTATTATTGTCATTTATTTTCGTATTGGGATAATAAATTGTCCAAATTCTGCAAATTGCATGTAAGTTTTGATTGCCGTTATTGCGGTGCTAAACGTACGCTCGTAAACGAGTGTCCAAGCATGGTGGAGGGCATGCATAAATTAGAGTTGCATGCAATTTGCTAGGTTGATGCATGGATCACTGGTTACAGTACCTACTAAACGCAAATCCCACGCGACATGTAGCCTGTAATAACAGAATTCTCCGTTTACCTACTTGCATAATGTAAACCGCGAGAAGGCGGTGGAGCGCGAAAGAACAAACAGAAATCAGGCGGAGAGAAGATGAGCGAAATGAGAGAATTACAATATTACGCTCACCATTGCTATCTGATCAGATTGTATGGACCGCTGGGACTTTGACAACTTTGAATTCTGTTGCTGATTATGGTAGAAACAGCTTTTAGCCGCCGCTGGAGGTACATTTCCCAAACTGCTGTTTGTCAAGTTACAGGCGTACTGCGTCGCCACGTTTCTAACTGTCAATTGACCGCAAATGCAGAGGAGAAAATTTATTTGAAAATCGATAATAATTCTGACGTATTCAGTTCAGTTTGACATGTTACAGACACGCGCCAATTATTATCTTCATATTTATTTGTAACAAGCAATTAATCGAAATACCGATAATTGCCTGAGGTGGATATCATCATATTTGCTACATATATTTTTCTATTGTTTAATAATTAAAAACTGATGTTTCGCGATAACTTCGTTAAGTACAAATTAACTCCGAGCAAACATATGTTGGTAAAAGGATGATACAGGCACAATCTGGGTCATCTCGTATATATCGAAAAAAAATGTAAAGGGAATTCTTGTGCACCAGAGTAAAGATTTACGAGATAACGGTATGTATATATATATATAT
>NW_021853425.1:502379-504366 GCF_003651465.1 Formica exsecta
TATATATATATATATGTAGAATATGATGGTATACTTGGCAAAATTACGTGGGCGGACGTGATCGTGCGATGTTGAACGAGAATCAGAGCAATCTATTTTCCTAAGTCCGTTCAGGAAAATGCTATTTGTTTTAATTGAAACTTTCGAATCGTAGGCGTTTAGAATAAGAAAAGGTATCACTATCGTAAGTAAACTTGTTTGAAGTTGGATTAGGCGCGATGTAAGTTAAATGATTTTGAGCGAAGCTTTAAATTGAATTAGAGAATCGTCATTATTATAAAATACTTACCATTGTGTCGGGAATTTGTTAAAGTTTCCTGTACTGGCGCCATTACATTTATCGTTCGTATTTTCGTAACGCGCGCAGTATTATCGCCCTGAGATGATCTGATTGTCTTTCTATTTGGCAATGACGGACATGCTGAAAATAAAAGAAACCGCAAAATAAGAAACTAAACGTTAATCGAATAAGATTATGGCAAATGAAAAAAAAAGTTTATTTATTTAATGTATCCCTCTTACCGACAATTGCGTCACCTTGGCCGATTACCGGATTACTCTTACTGGTTTCTTTCCAGATACTTTCAGATAATCGCCGCAATCTGGACTTTGACCTTTGAAAAAGTTATTGACATGACAAAAATGTTTAATAGACGAAGTATGCAGATATATTTCATAATAACTTTGTATCTGAATATTCATTAAAGCTCAACTTTGAAAGCGGACTGGGTACTGAAATCAATTGTAACGCGAGAGAAAGAGGGATTTTAATATACATCCAGAGTATTACATTCTTTGACAAAAATTGAATTCTTTGACGAGTTCTTAATCACATTAACATTGCTATTATTCATACTAAACTAGATTAACGTCAAATATAAAGATAGAAATCATCAAAAACGTATTTTAATAATACAATACAACCACATTTACGCGAGATAATAATCACCGGTTGCGTTTAATAAATATATACTCACATATTCTTATGCTTCCTATGTTTTTCGTCCATCATCGCGTAAAGCTTATTTCTATATTCGTCGACGGAAAGCTGCACATCATCACTCAGCAACGGCACAACGCTGGAGCCCCTCTCCGGTTCGTTCCCCCTTCGATGAAAACTATCGAAGAAGTTCTCCAATTAAATCTCCATCTACGTGCTATCTACTCGTGTTACTCCATCTCGATTTCGAAAGATATGCTTTTGCACATTATTCTTTCTTTCTTTTTCTATGCTCAAATAAAAATACGAACTACACGGAGATACAGAAAAACGTATTAAACGCGGAATTTTCGCGAGAAAATTGTATTTGGAAAGATTTAATCCAGATATTTCAAGATCGGTTAAATTTTTCCCATATGAAAGATTCTTTCTTATAAGAATTCGAAGAAGGAAACACATTTCCGATTCAATGACCATTGTTTAAAAGTTTTCGTTGCCCCATGTTATCGAAAATCAATATTTTATCGTATATAACTGATCTATTCAAGTAATTCTCTAATAAAGGGTAATGACAAGAATAATGATAAGGATAATAATAACAAGAACAGAAAAGTCCTGTGCTTTAATTGTGTAGTGAGCTATCAGCCTCGTATTAAAAATTGTCAAGTAAGATAATAGATACAAACTAATTGTAAGCGCATGCAGGACACGTGACAAGATAATGATACGTTTCTTATATTTTTGCAGCAAAATGAAAGCCTATTTGAAATTACACACTCTGAGAAAAATAATTGTTTTATGTTATCTGTACGCGTTTATAAATAATAAATTACAAACAATCTACTGCCAACAAAGACTAATTAGATTAAAAGAAATTCATACATAATTCTGCAAAGATAAGAAATTTAATTTTACAAAAAAAATAATAAATATAATTTCTATTTCTTTAAATTTACTTAGCTTCTCCAGAAATATATGTATTTATATATGACAAATGTACTTACTCGGCGACGTAGGGATGTTCTAGCGCTTCGATAGCGGTGAGCC
>NW_021853425.1:504598-522098 GCF_003651465.1 Formica exsecta
CGTGTAGGATTAAAGATTATCAAATTGCTGATAAGGTCCAAAGCTTTCTCCGACACTTCCGGCAACAAATCTTTTAGAGTTCTTCTAGGTCCATTAGGCGTTTTCTCCAACAGATTGGTTCCGTAACCGGCGCTGACCGATATTAGATCTGAAAAAATAATCGGGAAGTAGTCCAGCCGTTTCTTTTTTTCTCTTTTTTTCTCATTTCTTTTTTCATCTCTTTACTACCAAAAGAACTTTGAGAAGAATTACCTTCGTCTGTCGGCGGGGGCAGGGTCGCCATTATTCTTTCGACTTGGTTTATCGTCGATGAACCAGGAAAGAGCGGCTTTCCCAGTAGCATTTCGCCGAGAATACAGCCTAAGGACCACATATCTATTCCCCTTGTGTACCTGAAAACATTTATATTGTCGTGAATAAAATCCGATTCCCGCAATAGTTCAAATTTTGCAGATAAAAGAAATCTAGTAGTCATAAAGTCTGCGCACATATGCGATACAAATATTTCGATATATGTATGTTACAATATTTTTTCTCCTATTTTTATTTGTCTTTGATAAATTAATCTCTATTTAAATTAATAGTTGTAATGCCACTCTCTCTTTTTCCCTCGATTAAGTAAAAAGTTTATTTTTATTCGCATAATTATTCTTAAATGATACGATGTAACTCTTCATAACATCCTGAATCGAAATCTGTACATTATCTTATTATCCCCTAAAGTCTTGTAAATTATGTCTCAAGATTACCTTCTTAGTTAAGAACTTTTGGTAACTCCACAAGTTTACTAGAATATCACTTGGCTAAACTGCATACCGCGTTAAGACTATAATTACATTGAAACTCTATATATCAGTTCATTATTGTATATAGTTGCGCTCATCAAGTATTTTGAAGATTTGCTTCATCATCTGATTAAGAGCTTACAATCTATGAATCTAAATTAATTTTTTCGATACGGCGAATAATAAAAAATTAATTATAACTGGCCAATAAATTAGAATAGAACGCCAATTTACGAGCTATTGTATAACGATGTATGTATGTTGCTG
Organism: Formica exsecta; assembly: GCF_003651465.1. Taxonomy (NCBI): domain Eukaryota; kingdom Metazoa; phylum Arthropoda; class Insecta; order Hymenoptera; family Formicidae; genus Formica; species Formica exsecta. The sequence continues at coordinate 505,651 of NW_021853425.1, forward strand.
ACTAAATATTTAAAAAATTTTTTAATTTTGCAAAGAAAAAGTATACATTTTTAACAAAGAAAAATAATTCTATTTTAAAATGACATTTGTAGATGTTTTCCAAGAGGGTTTTATTCGGAAAGTATCTGAACGCAAAAGAACATAAAAATGTCAAAGAGAAATAAATGTGATGGCGCGCGGAAAAGGCGAAGGGAAATGCGTGAGCTAAATAAATGTTTACCTCTTTGAAGCAATGAGAATTTCTGGCGCGCGATACCACCGAGTGGCGACGTAGTCTGTTAAGGTAGGATCACTTCCAGTCTCGCCGTCACCTTCACCGATCTGCGTCACCGAACGTGCCAGACCGAAATCTGCGATCTTGCAATGGCATTGTGCATTCAGAAGCACGTTGGATGGCTGCAATAAAAGGATAACGCAAAGCTCGATACGTTAAACATTGCTTCACGATAACACGTAGTAAAATGAAAGAGCTTGTAAGACAAACTGCAAATGAAAAGAAAATATATTTCACGAACTACTTTTCTAAATATTTTTTTATTTCAAAAATATACTAAGAGAATACTCTATGCATTGAAATCACTAAAAAATTTACGTATAATTAAAATTATAATTGAAAATATTTTAAAGATGTTTTTTCTTTTAAGAACTCAAGAATTTATGGAAAAGAGAAAACTTTTTACGCTATTGAAATCGTAAGACTCAGCATCACCTTCAAGTCTCTATGAATAACGTTGCCCGAATGTATATACTTGATTGCCTTAAAGAGTTGGTACATGATGAAAACCTTGTGGATGTCCTTAAGGATGTTGCCCCGCTTAATGACGTTGTGAAGATCGGTTTCTAAAGAAATAGGTCGAAATGTGTCAGGCCAAAAGTTTGAAAATCGATGCACGTGATGTATCCTTCATGTGTATATGTGTGTACGATTTTTTCTTCGCATTGAGTAAAACTCACGTACCCATGTACTCGAAAACGAGATAAATGTCCCGATCGTTGTTCGCCTTGTGAAGCCCGATCAGCTTGATGATGTTTTCATGATTGGCAAACGACAATAAGAACATAATTTCGCGGAATGTACGCTGCGCATCCGTTTGGTTTCTGAAGGCGTCGAAGATCTTCTTCACCGCGACGGTGTCTTTCCTTTTCTTCTCGATCGCCTTCCATACTATACCATAAGCCTGTGTAAAAAATTAAACGTTATTATTATTATCAGGTTACAGGAAATTTACATAAAGAAATGACAAACTTTTGAATCCTATCTATATTTCAATTACAAACTACTACACATTTTCTAGGAAACAAAATAACTAATATATAATCATATAAAGGAGAAGAAATGTACATTAATATTAACATAATTGTTTCATCGGATTTTTCATTCTTTCATTTTGTCTTTTGTATATTCACAATTGAAAATGATTTCTGTCAAATAATGATTATGCCGCGAAATACGAGTACAAGCGCAACGCATGAATATTGCATTATACCAATTTGCATTATTACGATATAAATGAGAGATTGCCTTGCAGCCTGCCATCAAGTTTTAAATTACGCAAATACGTGTCTGACAAAAGTCGACTTATGGTACCATGATCCGTTTGTCATCGTTGCGACGGCGACGGCTTTTAACCGCATCGCTATCGATCTGCAACTTTTCCTGACGAAGAGGACAGTCATGACGATTATTGATATTCCTCGCGAACTGTAGAGCTTTAATGAAAGTTTTTATCATCGTGTATCACACTATGCATGTCCTAATATCTTTTTACTCAAAAAACTGATATAAAAAGATATCTTTAAAGAAATAATTTTAATATATATATCTAATATATATATAATAAAAATTGCCTAAAAGAGAAAAACATGAAACTTGAGTCTAAGCAAATTGTATAGTCATAAATAATTTTGATAAGATAAGAGATGATTTTTTTTATTTTTTGACAGAAATCTCAAATAATGTAGAGCAAATTATATATTACTTTCAATTAATAAAAAAATTGATATTTGTATTTGAAATATCGATGTACATACTTCACAACTACATACGTCTCTCCTACAATTCATGTTTGAAATATTTATATAGTTCACAACTACACACGTCTCTCCTGCAATCTCCATATTTAAAAAAATAACGCATCGCAATGTATGCAAATAAAATGCAATGTAATTTCAGACACGTGGGAGATTATAATTTACACGGGTGCATTTTATACGAAGCTGCAAATATTTCTTTCATTGATAATAAAAGATACAAATTCGCGACCACACTTTAACCGTAAATTTCCCCGGAGGTAAGAAAGAAATAAAGAGAGGTGAGAGTGGTACGGAAAGAAAAAAATAACTTACCCCTTTGCCGAGACGTTTCACGATATCGTATTGTTTGCTAATGTGAGCATCAATCTCGGAGACTTTCTCAGCGGTCTTCTTCTCCGACATCGTCGCAACGGCGGCGATGACGGAACTTGATGATCGGCGATGACGGCGATGACGCGATCCCGAGACGCGAGATCTTTGCACGAGAGTGAAACTTTCGGGCGAACGCGGAAGGAAGTGCGAGCCGTCGCGGTGCATTCACATCTTCATACATCGGGCGGGCGGCTTTTTTTCGTGTAACCCTCGGCACACGACAATTCGTGCTTGTGTTTACGGAATTGAATTTATGCCTGTTGCCGAGGCTACCGTGTCCACGGCTGCCAACGATGTCGCGTGACTATCAAACGATACGTTACGATCACCCGGAGCAGCGCACTTCAATATGAGCTAGCAACGTATGTAGGTAGGTATATGTAAAGGTTTCTCTTATTTGAAACAAAACACGATTATATAATATATATGATCTCAAAGAAAACACATAATTACTTTTGTTATTTCCTTTCTCCGGCATATGTTTGTACACGAATATTTCAAAAGATATATATAAAAATGTGAAAAAGCAATGTAAGAAGTATAGACGATAGATCTCATAATAAGAGATACGTACCCAGTCAGCCACGTCTGTTCTAACAGATATTGCCAAGTGCTTGCTACAAATTATTGTCAGCAAAAAGGCTACAAATTTGGTGCAAGAGTTGTTATTACCGATTAAGCTGGCAGATTGCCGGCAAAAACCAAACAAAGCTTGCTAACATAACTAGACAACAAATTGGCGGCAGAAACCGAGCAAAGCTTGCTGACATATTTGGCAACAATTTGTTATTAAATTGCTTACTGGGTATATATATAATAGTTGATAGATTCAGTGTTATTTCTTTACAAAATAAATTTATATTTTATTAGTTTTATAAATTACTTACATATTATATATACATAATTGTTACATAATAATATATAAGTATATATATATACTTCTTTTATCGCCACTCAATAAAATTACACCAACGATTTATTTCTTTTTGTTATAGATAATTTGTCGGAATATCTATAAAATAAAGTTATCGATAAATATGAACTCTATTTTATCGACAATTTAATGATTAACTTCAATAAGCTTGTCGAGCAAAACGACAAACTTGTGATGCCGTTGTGATCGCTTTGTAATTCAGTCCGTTCCGTTGTCCATAATGGCGACTATTTGTGAGAATGGTATAGAACATGCGATTTTCGCAAATACACCGGTTACAAGCAAAATGCCTGCGCAAGAAGTCGCAGTGCCGCAACCGCCGGCCACCGAGATTGAAGAGAACAATGTTCCTTCTTCGCAGCCGATTGTAGGCATCATTTATCCGCCCCCTGAGGTTAGGAGTATCCTTTGTCAGAAACATCATCGAATTGCGCGAGAAACGTTTGACAAATATTCGTTACAAAACTGGGAAGAAATCGACACGACAAATATATTTCATATACGATACATTTGAAATACCGTCCCGGTTCTGGTTCAATATTGTTTTTTCTCGATAGAGATGATAGTTATTTAAGTGTGCTTTTCCTTATACAGAAATTCAGATATTGTTGACAAAACCGCCAGCTTCGTCGCTAGGAATGGCCCGGAGTTCGAATCTAGGATCAGACAGAATGAACTGGGCAATCCCAAATTTAATTTCTTAAACTTTGGCGATCCCTATCATGCTTACTATCAGCATAAAGTAAAGGAGTATATTATATATACATAATCGTTACATAATAATATATAAGTATATATATATACTTCTTTTATCGCCACTCAATAAAATTACACCAACGATTTATTTCTTTTTGTTATAGATAATTTGTCGGAATATCTATAAAATAAAGTTATCGATAAATATGAACTCTATTTTATCGACAATTTAATGATTAACTTCAATAAGCTTGTCGAGCAAAACGACAAACTTGTGATGCCGTTGTGATCGCTTTGTAATTCAGTCCGTTCCGTTGTCCATAATGGCGACTATTTGTGAGAATGGTATAGAACATGCGATTTTCGCAAATACACCGGTTACAAGCAAAATGCCTGCGCAAGAAGTCGCAGTGCCGCAACCGCCGGCCACCGAGATTGAAGAGAACAATGTTCCTTCTTCGCAGCCGATTGTAGGCATCATTTATCCGCCCCCTGAGGTTAGGAGTATCCTTTGTCAGAAACATCATCGAATTGCGCGAGAAACGTTTGACAAATATTCGTTACAAAACTGGGAAGAAATCGACACGACAAATATATTTCATATACGATACATTTGAAATACCGTCCCGGTTCTGGTTCAATATTGTTTTTTCTCGATAGAGATGATAGTTATTTAAGTGTGCTTTTCCTTATACAGAAATTCAGATATTGTTGACAAAACCGCCAGCTTCGTCGCTAGGAATGGCCCGGAGTTCGAATCTAGGATCAGACAGAATGAACTGGGCAATCCCAAATTTAATTTCTTAAACTTTGGCGATCCCTATCATGCTTACTATCAGCATAAAGTAAAGGAGTTTAAGGAAGGGAAAGGGCAGGAGCCTACAGTAGGTTTAACTGCTGGAAAAACTGTTAATCTTACCGCGCATCAGAAACAGCAGGAAATTTTGAAGCAAGTTGAACAACCGTTTGTGCCCAAAGATCCACCAGTTGAATTTGAATTCATCGCAGATCCTCCATCTATATCGGCTTTAGATCTGTATGTAATAATTATTATATATAATTAACATTTTAGTTTCAGCAAATAAAATTGTATCTTTTTTTCAGAGATATTGTGAAGCTAACTGCCCAGTTCGTTGCACGTAATGGGAGGCAGTTCTTGACCAATCTAATGAATCGCGAACAAAGAAATTTCCAATTTGATTTCTTGCGTCCCCAGCATTCTTTGTTTCAATATTTTACTAAACTTTTGGAGCAATATACTAAGGTAAAGATAAATAATTATCTTTTCTTTTTAAATACGACATTTGCTTGTAAATAGTGAATAACAAATCTTAATATTTTCACAGGTATTGATTCCACCCAAGGATTTGTTGCCGCGTCTCAAAGATGAGGCATTTAATATGGATAAAATCTTGGAGCAAGTGAAATACCGCGCCGAGTATTTAAAATATCAGGAGGCACAAAGACGTAAAGAGGAAGAGGAATTAGAAAGAGAGAGAGTCGCATATGCGCAAATTGACTGGCATGATTTTGTTGTGGTTGAAACTGTGGACTATCAACAATTCGAAGTCGGCAATTTCCCAGCGCCGACGACACCAGACGAAGTTGGAGCGCGTGTCCTAATGCAGGTATGATCATAACTTTGTGATTAGAATCCTCATTTATTTTTTATTGGTTTATAAAATATATATTAAATATATTAATTTATATCAAAAACTAATAGGAACGTATAGAAGATGGTGAGGATGTGGAAATGCAAATCGATAGTGATGCAGAAGAAGAAACGCAGACGCGCACAGACGGTGAAAAAGGCGATCGTGCGAAAGATAATAATCAGGTAAGTTATCTATTATGTGCATAGATAAATTTATGTGTTGTAACGCTCTTCGTTAATATTTCAAGGTGCAAGATATGGAGGAAGATTCCAGTGACGAAGACGACGTATCTCCGCCAGGTGATACTCATAAATCTAAAGAATCCAAACCACGCGAAACGAGCATGCAGCCTCCTCCATTACCGCCTACACCAGGAAATGTTATGGTTAAGAAAGGATACGATCCAAAACAACATGGTAAATATATTCTACCATTATTTAATTTTCATTAATCGTTCTAATACATCAAAATTTTACTCAATATATTTTTACAGCTGCTAAAACTACTCGTCCTGTTGCTTCTGATGAGTATTTGATGATTTCGCCGCTTACACGCGAACACATTTCTGCTAACAAAGTGCAAGAGCATATGCGTATTGGATTGTTGGATCCTCGCTGGGTTGAACAAAGAGACAAACATTTGGACAAACTTGCGCAAGAGACTGTGTTTGCGCCAGGCACAGCTATTGAGGCAAGTCTCAAACAACTCGCCGAGAGGCGTACCGATATATTCGGTGTCGGCGACGAAGAAACGGCGATCGGTAAGAAGATCGGTGAAGAGGACAAGAAGAAGGATGATAAAGTCACATGGGATGGTCACACGTCGAGTGTAGAGGCAGCAACGAGAGCCGCGCGCGCCAATATCACACTGGAAGAACAAATTCATCAGATACATAAGGTCAAGGGTCTCCTTCCTGACGAAGAGAAGGAAAAAATTGGTCCAAAACCTGTAAATCGCGCAACCGAGCTTTCCCACATGGCTGCCGCCGCTTCGAAACCACAAGCTACGTTGAAAGCACCTCCGAAACCGCCCGCACCAAAGCCTATACCAGTGCCCGCCCAACCTCCTCCACCACCGACCATGAGTATGCCAACTATGGGCATACCTCAGCCGATGATGCCACAGCCGCCGATGATGATGATGGCACCTATGCCACCTATGGCACCTCGACCACCACCTTTAATGCGTAAGAAACTTTTTTTTTTACTTATATTTATATATTTCAAGAAATATTCTATAACGGTATTTTTCCATATAGATAAAACACTAATCGAAATAAAATTATCTGTCGCAGCTCCAGCAATGTCACCGTTTATGCCGGCGCCACCACCGATGCAGCCACCGATGGCATCCCCTGTAAGTAATTTGTTATAAAATATATTCGCGTACAATTCGTTAGCTTTCCTATATTTTAAGATTCAATTTATATTTTTTCTTCAAAGATTGGGTTAAAACATCCTGCTAGTAAACCACTGGAAGAAGAACCGCAAGCTAAGAAACTGAGAACTGAAGACTCATTAATTCCAGAGCAACAGTTCCTTGCTAGAAATAAGGTAAAGAAAATATTTACATACATTTACATACATTTATCAAAGAGTTTGAATTGTGACTGAGTTTCTAAAAAAAAAAAAATTATTCTTTTTCCAGGGACCTGTACAAGTTAACATCGCTGTGCCTATGATGACAGAGAAAGCTGAATGGAAATTGAATGGTCAAACATTGAATATTACTTTACAACTAAGCGATACTGTGGCAACTATGAAAGCGCTTATTCATGAACAAACTGGCATGCCACCTGGAAAACAAAAGCTGCAGTATGAGGTAATGATAATTGATAAACTTTTTACACATATGTATGATTACTAATGAATATTAGGTTATGTTAATGCGATTCTGTTTCCAGGGAATGTTTTTCAAAGATAACAATACTCTTGCTTATTATAATTTAACATCGGGTAACGTTATCAATCTGCTACCGAAAGAGAGAGGTGGTAGAAAGAAGTAAATTAATGAAAAAGTAAGTAAATGAATAAAATATAAAATTAAGAATATATATAAATTATCTTATAAGATACAAGAATTATTATTTCATTAAAATATATATTGCATTTTTATTTAAGATGCATTTATAACATAAATTTAATAAATATTACATTTTAAATGATTTTTTTTTCATTATAATTTTTAAACTCGATTCTTTCACAATTTGGAAGAATTGGGCTTAAATTTTAACATATTTAGTCTTGCATTTCTTGTTTGTACAATAATCAGAATAAAACCTACTTATCATTGATGCACATATTATTAACTATTAAAATTACTAATTTTAGACCAAATATTAAATCGTCAACATAATTTAGAAAAATATATGCACTTATGGTTACTTTATATATTTTTTAAAATACAATTATTTCATTTTTGAAGTTAAATTAAAAAACCTAAAAAACCTTTGTGATGATATATTAGTACAATATCAGATAAAAAGTTAATGTTACGAAAATATTTTATACATTTGTATAAAATATTATGAGATTCTCATATAAAATATTTTCCACTTATGAACTTACATAATTTGATATACATTAAAATATATATATATTACGTATAAATTTTATATTGAATATATCCTAAATAATTTAAAAATATATGTATATAAAACTGTATTGTATCTATCGAAGAGCATAACAAGTTAGTCGCTTTGTATTTATTCTGCAATACAAAGGTATAAAAGGCCTCTTTTTTTAAAAAAATATTTTGTTATATACAAGATTTACATTTGCTTTTCTGTTCGTTTTTCTTCTTCAATATCTGATCTATAATCTTGCGATAACGTATCGTCATAGGTTTATAAATCTAAAAACATCAAATATAATACATCAATTATGATAAAAAAAGATATTTAAAAACTAATTTTACTTACGGATTCGGCATCATCGTAAGGTTGGCATACAGGTGTCAATTCTGGCAAGCAATGTGTAATTTCATCAAAGCTGCAATTATTCCGTAACAAACCATACTTGGCTTGATACGCCGCACCCGTCATAGCCGAATTAGTTGCTTCCTATTGGATAAAAAAAGTTATAAAAAAGAAATATTTAATATCTTCATATATTAAATTTTTCTAATAATAATAATGAGATTATCGCTCGCTATATTTACCGAGATATATACCGGTGAATTAAACACATCGGAAAGCACTTGCAGTATAGCTTTATTTACAGATGCCCCGCCCGTTGCAATAATTCGTGTATTAGGCCCTATAAGAAAAAATATCAGAAATACTTGTAAAATAAGAATATGAAATAATGACTTGTCGAAAAATACTTACCAATGACAAATCCAAAATCTTCAGCGTGTGCTCTTTTTGCGACAAATTGACCTTCAATCAATGCTCTCACTTCTACTTCTTTTGAACTATATCGAGAGATTTCATCATTGGCTTTATTATATCTATAGTCACCGATGACGAAAGGCAGGATCTCTTGTGTATCAAAATATAACGCAAAGTTGCCAAAATTTCCTCGAGGCGTGCTTTCTAATAATTCGTTAAATATCTGCCAACTATCTTGTGCAGTCTCGTTTCGTATCCTTTCACGCGTCAAAGAACCATTTTTAAAGCTGTACAAAAATTATCGCTGTTTATATAAAATTATTATCGTTTGTGTGTGTTAGTATATAATAATAATAAAACATACTTACCAAAGCAGTGCCATGTAAGCCTGATCGTCTATCGGATTGCACAATATATGGCCATCCGTTATGGTCTTTGGTTCGTTCAACCACAAGAATAAAGTATCGCTCGTACCCAAACTGCAAGCGATATCACCCTCTTTTAACCTCATACCTATGTCATTTTTGTCATGAGTATAATAATATCCTACAGTTTACGTTGTATCAAACACCTTGCTAAATATATGTACACAGATAATATTACATACCTACCAAGGACCCTGGATTGTCTCCGGTAAACGCAATTATTCTACATTTCTCTTTAAAATCGAATCTCTCCACGAAATAGGGCGATATAGGACCGATATCACTGTATGATGAAACAGGTTTACCCAATTTTTCTCTCAGTCCCGAGGCACAAGTCTATTAAATATATAATATATAGTGATCGCAAACATTAAACATACGTACAAGCGTATATACAATGTGATTTTACCTCCAATAACAGATCATCCCAATCTTTCGTACGAATATTTAACAGATTCATACCCGAGCCATCTGACCAATCGATAGGTGCGTAATCGCCCAGGAACAAGGAGGCGAGAAAGCTGCTCACTAACGAGATTCTCTAAAAAAAAATAGCATGCGTATAAAATAATATTCGACTTAGACGCGTTCCAGAAGCAGCAGCACAAAACGTATGATGCATAGTTTTGATCATCGAGATATAATTAGAGGCGTTAAATCACACAAAACACGATTATGTCACAGAAATTTTTAGATAGTAAATTTTTACTAGAACCGTGAAATAAAGAGAAATAAAAATACGTAACTAATCATAAGAACGCGAATAAAATCGACTATTAGTTAATGCAAACTCCCGATTATTAATTGTTACAAATGCTTTCTATAGTTTACACACTTTGTAAAATTATCAACGATACATTCAGAAGCGAGACACACTATTGTAATACAGTTCAATCAGTATAACCATACGTAACGAATACCTCGGTCAATTGCCGTTCTCATTTTTTCGAAGGAAGCCACGAGTTTTTAGTAGGTAATACCTCAGTGTTACAGTAGGCTTCCGGCTTCGTGCGTGCTATTTTCGCTATCTGCGGTCCCGAGAATCTCTCGTACGCCCGCGAACCCGTTATTTCCGCTAATTTCTGAAATCACACGCTGCGTGGATAAATATTGTCGATCTAAAGAACTCGTGTGTATACTAATTCTAAGACAACTACTTTAAATATTTGGCCAATCCATTCTCGCATACTTATAGAATCAGTCAGTCGTTTACGATATTTTACATCACAGAAATAAATTTTTGTGGAAGCTAATGTTAGACCATAAACGTATGCGTTCATTATAAACTTTAACATATATTAACAGGCTGAAGATGCGTGTATATTTGTCTTAATCTATCCTTATATATTCCACAGATAAATAAGCAGGGATGCTTACGTGAGGGCCACCCACGATCTCCTCCAAAACGCTACATTCTTTCGATGTACTGGAATCCATCCATATGGGTGAATGAGTCACGGAAAAGGACGTAGCAAATTGTTCGTATAAAAATTTTATGGGATTTAAACACTGCAACCGACTTTGGCTGCCTTTGCCCCAATAAACTGTGCCGTGTTGCTAAGTGTACATAGAAATGTAGAAAGAACTATATTATACACATTATAGTACATTTATGTGTTTATTTTGATGGTTTATGTGGTATATTTTTAAAATAATCGATATTATGTTGAGTATTACATATATATGCATTACCTGCGCACATCCAGATATTGCTACCACTTTACTAAAATCGACACCGCAGACGCGTAATTTATCAAGTATCATATCTAAGGCCTTAACCCACATTAAAGAAGGCACTACCACGACATGCGGTTCCTCTTTCTTCTGTATAACTCCTCCGTAAGTCCTACAATATTTAAATATTCGCATATTATAACATAAAATGCGCGCAACTACATTTTTACTCAGATCTCTTTAAACGTACCTAAATTCTGGTAAATCATTATCGAATTGTACACTAGTCTCATGAAGGACGGTTAGATTATCATCAACTACTACCGCTTTCAGCTGAAATTGAATCAAACGCAAATTCAACATTTAAAATATATTTTCGAAAGTATTCTATTTTTTTTTCCAAATTTTACATTATTATGTTTTATACATAATATCGCACGTGCAACTATTTTCATTTATTCTTTGAAGTGCCCCCACGATATTAATTATCGGCTCAATATTTCTGTATCTCGTCACATTCTGCAGATATGCTTCCCTCGCGAATATCAAACGGTTCGTGTGTTATCGTGCATTAGATAATAATGACCCGGCAACGTCAGAGCGCCTCGTGACGCTTCGACTCGCTCGTTTTTTCTGCATAGAACCGTTGAATACTTTACAAAACGATCATTATATTGACACGCTTTGTGAAACGGGTAACACGCGCGCGTTGAAAAAACTTTCGGGTCATCACTATTTGAAGATAATGAAATTCGTAAACATACTTTGTAAGATTATCGCTCTCAAAATGAATAGAGACATGGAAGACGAAATATAATAAAACAAGCAATCGATAATTGAATTGTATAATAATTGAAGGAAAAAATTTGTGAAAATCACGAATGAAGAATATATGTGGATGCTGCAATAAAAGATATTTCTCGGTTCACAAACTCTCACATAGATGATCAGTATGGAAATCATCGCATCTTATTATTTTTTTAATTACATCCGATGTGATATCGTTCTTGGAAAACAAAATCTGCATCGGGTATAATAAATAATAATATTCTCTGCATAATCACAAGTCAGATATCATGAACCTAATGAAAAATTCTTCCATGATTACTCTCCACGAAAGATTTCCTTTCCTCAAGAAACCGATATAACTTTGACGACTCCGATGCTGTAGAAAAACATCTTACGTTACGTATCATTTTACATCGTCTCATTATTTTATTATTATTATCATTATTATCTTATAGCAAATTCCGCCTCTCCAAAAAAAAAAAAAAAGCGTGAGTGAACAACACAGATGTTTCGTAAAGTTGTCGAGATTGTTAAAATAAGATGTAAAGTATTATACTGTTATGTCAATGAATACCGTTGCATCGCGTAATTGGATCGATCGAATTCCACGTGGTTACCGAAACTTCAACGTAACTATATATATACGAGCATCCTAAAAGAACTAAACATCTTACGTTACGTATCATTTTACATCGTCTCATTATTTTATTATTATTATCATTATTATCTTATAGCAAATTCCGCCTCTCCAAAAAAAAAAAAAAAGCGTGAGTGAACAACACAGATGTTTCGTAAAGTTGTCGAGATTGTTAAAATAAGATGTAAAGTATTATACTGTTATGTCAATGAATACCGTTGCATCGCGTAATTGGATCGATCGAATTCCACGTGGTTACCGAAACTTCAACGTAACTATATATATACGAGCATCCTAAAAGAACTAAAACTCAGTCTAAGATATCTGAAAAAAAAAGAGACTTAAGAGATTATAATATATTCTCTTTCGCTCTTGTTCTTAGTTAGACTTATTATTTGTGTTGTTTGTATTGTGCATTAACATGCCGTTCGCCGTTCGAACTTTCACGCGTTTCAATTCCGCATATATATTCGTATCTTTACGATTATATATTTTCGAAATACGCGACTGTGCCGTCGTTGTTACCTGCTGCGTGCTCAGGTCTAAACCCAAGTACGTTGCCGTCGACGACTCGTCCATGTTTCCGGTGTGTAGGACGACGTGGGATCTCGTCGTAGAACCGACGACAGAAAGACGCGACCGTAACAGCTGATAGCTGACAGCTCGCTCGACTCCGATGCTCTCGGCGACTTGTTCGCGCGTCGCTTTACAGTTCGCGGAACTAAATGCGAGCGAACGCGCGAGCTTGTGCGTGGCCTACGTACATTCTCGAATGAACTTGGATGTCGTCGTTATGTTACGCGCTAATTCCCGCAGGATGCAAACGCGTAACCTACGCAAGGCGTGATCTTATCGTTCTCGCATTATGTAACGCGATCTCTCGCCGGATCTGCCCGGAGATAGTTTGTTAACGTGGCACGGTGACGAGGGCGAACGATACTCGGAATAATAAGCTAGCATATATACATATATTACTTTGACGTATCCGGAATAAGATCGACTTTAGGTAACTGGAGGGTGATAATCCAGAGGTATAAAAGGGAAAAGGAGATATTGCGCGAGCTATTTTACCGATAGGGATCTGAAGCGTATCATCTGTATTCCATCTGCAGTTACAATCGTGCGACGCGTACTCGAGGAAACTTAGTCGATAACCTAGCATGCCGTTCAAAAATAAATATGGTGTCTAATTGTAAGCAGCGTATCGTTCGAAGTCGAGTTTTTCTTGTCCAGCAAAACTCTGTCAAGGAGGTAATAATTTTATAATTGCAAAAGATGGAGAGCTTTTGAAGTGCGGAAATAAGCATCAAAATCATATTTCTCAATTTCAAGAATATTTCAATTTAACGAACACATTCAATTGAAATGATTTAAGAGGATGCCGGACCGTCCTGTTTTACCGGCCATAATAATTATATATGTGCTTAATATAAGGGTTTTGCGGTGTGTATGTGCAAAATAGGATACCTCTCCACTCGGAAATGCATGAAGGAATATAAGTAAACGTTTGAAAATGTATTTGAAAGCCTAGTAAGAAACATTTCGGTGTGCAAAATGTTGCATAGTAAAATCTTTTTTAAAAAGCTTCTAAACTCACTTTCTCGAAGTTCACTAATACTCTTTGATAAAATGCCGAGTGCGGAGTTCACTTGTTAGGCACGTGCAAGTTGCAGGTTTTTTATATTAAGTAAATGTTGACGGCAGAAGCCGATAACAAAACTGTAATTTTTAAATTTTTTATTCTATTTTGCGCATACAAACAGCAAAACTTTTATATTAAGCAAATATTAATTATTATGGTCGGTAAAACAGACAAGCTTTTCCCCTTAACTATGAAGATATTTGAAAATGAAAACCATGAAGTAAGGAAAGAAAGAGGTCATTCAAACAATTAATAACGTTTCTTTACTTCGATTCTAAATTATAATGTTATTGTTTTCTCTTTTATTGAATAAAATGTAGTGAGAATAATATATAAACCTAATCAAATGTGAACGTTTGAAAGATATAGAACTTGACGGCGATTCGAACGCGGGAATACTGGCGGTAGCGCGTTGCAAACGACGAGAACGGAAACGTGACGGACGGTTGGAGAGGCAGATTGTTAGCTGGTGCACGAGTTTGTTTGCGTAGTTGAGGACCGTATGTGCTGGTGCTGGCGCATGCAGGGCGGAGAACGGGCTACGCCGGGGGTGTTCTGCATGGGCGCCAAAGGTAATATTTCAGGAGGAAGCATAGATGCATCTCCCCGTTCGAAAAATTTTCATCGGATGGCATGGAAGATTTCAACTACAAAAACGTTGCTATTTCGGGACACGATAAGTGTATATCTTTAGAAAGAATAATATTCTTATATTATTCTTATTGATAGTAATAATAAAACATGCAATTTTAGCGATAAATCCTTCAATAGATGAAAATCTCTCGAATTGTATATATTAAGTATAATATTATTGTATAATTGTATTTAACTTGAAACGCGTGTTATACATAAGAATACGGCTCTCTGCTTATGATGCACGAAAAATCTTGACTAGATTATAATTTTAATTATGGGAAAATTCGACGATTACAATCAATACACATATGTTTTCGATTTAGAAGATTCTTTAATTTCTTGAAAAATTTCCAATTATATGGAGGAAATATATATATAATATTCTTCCAGGTGACGCTTTATTTTTATTGAGAGATAAACGTGATTCATAGAAATTAAAAACGTCCCCCCAGAGACGTCCCTTCTTACGGGCGCCTATGGATTAACCCACGCTTGTTTGTCGGTCCCGTTGCCCTATAATCGTGCGGTATACGGATAATGGTTTGGGTTAAGGGACTCCACATCGGACTGGCACCGGGGGAAGACGGCGAAGAAGAAAGAGGGAGAAAAAGAGAAATCAGAAAGAAGGAACGCGTCGCCAGCAGCGGCGCCGAGACCAAACTGCCTTCGCAAAACATAGCCCCGATAGTTGCAGAGGGCCGATTTCTTCGTGATGATGGGAGACGATCGACCAACGGCAATCGGGACGAATCTTTCGCCGACCCTCGAATCACGTCGGCTCGGCAACGTCCCATTATTAGGCTGGCTCTCAGTTACGAAACAATCCGCGCGTTCGATTTCTGTTACGCGCCGCAAGATCGTGATCTAATTACACCAAAAGATTGCAACGTCAGTTATTGAATTGATGCCTGGTTTGTTATGACGATGGGTCCCGGAACTTTGCTGCATGTTGCGCGATCAATTCCATTTTTTTTTTTTTTTGCAGAGAATGTGTGTGAATATATGTAAAAAAATTAATCTTTTAAAGTTATTCTCTCTTTTTCTCCATCTTCGATTGAAATATATAATTGATCAAAGAAAGAAAGAAATACATTAGTTTTCTTATTATATATCTTATATCATATTAAAATTTATATTAAAATTGATCACAGAGCAATTGCGTTCTTCAAAAGTTTTCAAAGTTTCCATCGCGATGTATTGCTTTAATCCATGCGATAAATATGACGAAACAAATATCCATATCACAAAAACAAAGAAAAAACAGAGCCCAAGGAATGCGAGTGAGTGATTATTACTGCGTGGATTTTTTTATCACCGAGCGGTATCGAATAGATATCGCTAAGCACATTAGGATGCGTCTAGATTTAAAGTGTTATCTTAATTTTGTATTGTGACGATACCGATAATATGGACGGCTCGTTCTACAGTGCGTGTGACGCATGGGATGGCAAGGCGGTAATTTCAACGCTCGGTGATATCGCGGACTGCGTGTAATGTATAACGCGCGGCGGGCGGCATAAGCGGCGTTAAACGCCAGAGTGACTATTTTTCGATGTCGGCGTTTCATTACCCTAAACGCATCCCGTGAAATAGATCGACGGTGGGTACGGGCAGGGAGCCGGA
>NW_021853425.1:523715-529984 GCF_003651465.1 Formica exsecta
CCCCCACCCCACCCCCCTCAGAGTCCCGACCAGAGAGACAGCCGTCGTTAGCGACGGTGCCGGAGCGCCGCCGATGCGATTTTCAAACGATCGTATGATTGGAAATTTCCTATCGTAACTCACAGACCGGAATAAAAATGCAATCGTGGTTTTTAACCCGCCAAAGAGTGCAAATGAATTAAGGGGGCATACCCGTTTGAATTCTCGAAAAATAAGTACATTTTCTCGATTTTTTTTGCAGTGCAATGATTTGATAAAAACTTTTTATTTTTTTACAATATTAATACAATATTATTAAGTACTTAAATAAAATCTTTCAGCTTAAAAAAATTTTTTTTTTTAAAGTTATGCGAATATTTGCAGATTTATATTTTTCATCATGCACAGTGTGCATGAAAACTCGATCTACGTTCGACGGATTGACTTTAAATTTTGTATGCGAGTTCCTAATAAGATTCCGCATCTGCTGACGAAGCCTTTTTTTAATCCGATTCCCCAATTTTTTGTTATAAACAAAAAAGATAGACTGTTTTTAAAAAAAAAGTAACTTTTTTTCAACACGCCGCCATTTTTTTATTTTTTAACATTTTGAAAAAATGCTTGGATAGCAGATAACTATTAATATGTTTAATAAAAGAAAACTTGAATTTTTTATTTCAGATATGATAAACGAACGTTTTCATGTACATCATAAAATTTGCAGAGAAGCTCTGCAAATATTCGCATAACTTTTTTAAAAAATTTTTTATTGAGCTGAAAATTTTTATTTGGGTAGTTAATAATATTATATTAATATTGTAAAAAAGTTAAAAATTTTTATAAAGTCGTTGCGTTGCAAAAAAATCTAAAAAAATGTACACATTTTTTAAGGTTTCAAACGGGTATGTCTCCTTAATGGCGCGTGTCATATACCACAATATTTTAATATTTAATATCAGATTTTCTGATAATCAAAACTGATAGAAAACTTTTGAAAAAGTAAAATATACCGAATTTCTTTTTACTCAACAATAAAATTCCATTCGATTATATTATATATAAGAAGCTTAATTCGCATATAGTTCCTCATTCTCAATTTCTTACGAAAATTATATGAAGTGAGAAATACTAATGATCGTTTCTAGTACGTTTCATCTCATTCTCTTCGTTATCCGCGTTCCTTTCTCACGATCCGCGCTCGGAGAAGGAGAAGAGGTTTGAGTGCGTATACTTTTGACGGAAATAGAGAGAGCTCGGTTTCGCGGGTAAGCAATGTGACGAAAACGAGAATGGTACCGGTGTTTACTCGCTTCCCGCCATTAAGGCGCAGGAAATGCCGCGGGCGCCCGTTTAATATTCGCGCGTCATAAAGTACCCTGGCTTCGAAAGTATACATATCGAATCGGGAATCACCCTAATGTCATACAAATCGAATCGCGTATAACTTGTAGACGTCGGGGCGGAGGAAGAAAAAGAAACGGCGCCACGCGCGTTAAGAATAAAATTATTTTTTCAATAAAACATTGTTTATTTTAGTTTGAAAGAATTAATTAATATGAAAAATTTATATTTAACAAATTATTATATCGATAGAAAAACACTGATATTTTACATATATGTACATCTGATTTTTCAGGGAACGTAATTTTTTAACCTTTAATGTAAAATTATCATATAATTATCATATAATTTGAAAAAACTCTGATTGGAATATATTTGATTCCAGGGTTCTATAATCTTGATCGAGCCAGTGCTGCTTTTTCGATTCCTCGGCGCGCGATCGAGCAGCGGTGAAGGGACGCGGCAAATGACATTGTTTATCCACCACGAGAGCGAGAAGAATCGTCCAAAACGTATAGTACACCGTAGTGGCGTCGTCGATCGGCGATTTGGCTTGACTCGGTCAAGCACCCTGGTGTGTACCAGCAATCTCAACGTCCTCGTTGGCCATGCATGCGCGCCAGAACTACCCCCTTCTTCCCGTTCGTGCTCGCCACCGCTGTCGGTGCCGGGCGTCGCGCGCACACGTACGAAGACGACGGCGTCGTTGTTGACGTTTGCACATGTGTACGTATCGGCGACGGAGGGTACGCGTACATGTCCGTCGAGTGGCGTCAGGAACCGCGTCGCCACGTTACTGGCGCGCCGCCGCTCCGCTCGCCGTGTCGCCGCGGATTCGCGCCGGCCGCCCTTAGGCGAGCCACACAACGACGACGACGACGACCACGGCCAGAACAGGGGTGGCGAGAGCCCCGACAGCGGCTCCAGTCGTCCGTACTTGCAGCACGCTCGCGCGTGCTGGTGTACGCGCTACATATTGCGCGGCGTTCGGTCGACGTCGCGACCAGTCGACGCTCGACGACCGTAGGAGTCGAGTCGAGTGTTGCCGATCGTGCAACTTCTACCTGAAATACGCGAATACGTCTTCCTTCTGATGTCAGTCTCCGTTGTATGAGATACGAAGAAAAATACGCGATTTTTCTTTCCATCTCCTTTCTCGGTATAACTCGGCATCACGCGCGTTAATTGGAAAACAAGGTCTCGTTGTTTGCACGATTTTATAAACCTCTTTTCCGATTTTGACGCTTAAAATCTCTAAATGCTTTGAAATCTTGTGCATTTTACTTATTCGTATTTATATATATTCACATTTATATAATTGTGAAAAATATTAAATTTTTTTTTAATATTATATAATCGCGAGAATTATGACGACTCATATTGATATATCTTATCGACAAATAGCAGTTTAATATGTATCGAGTAAATTAGTTGCTTCAATAACATCAGTTGCAAAAAAAAATTGCTCCTTATTAATTATATGCTACGAGTTATAGAAATTATACTGATTGTTAGTTTTTTTTTTTTTTTTCTATGCAACTCGTGATACCTTCGCGTAAGTTCGAATTCAATGTGGAAAACATTTCTACATGTGTTTCAGATATACGTGCCTCGTTTAATTGATGGAGTAAGGAGTACGCGCATAATAAAATTCAACGGTGTATTTCACGCGAAATCCTCCGTCGACGATTTCGTAATCGGCAGCGTTTTATACGCCGGCGTAGCACGTGCGCAGTATCTCGACCAATAGCGGAGAGTCTGCAACAGGTAAGAAACAATGAGTGAATTCTGCGATGTTGCGAAAATGCAAACCTAGAGTGCAAGTTGGAGGAAAATTTTCTAGAGCGAAAATTTCATCCGTGAACGATATGGATCGTTATAGAAAAATAAGAGATCTGTTTATTTTACTATTATAAAATTTAAAAATACGTGCGTGTATACAAAAAAGAAATAAACAGGCGCACACATTGATCGTCATAAAACTTTTTAATTAAAGACGTAAAGATGAGGGATTTACAGCTCGCGCTAGAGAAATAAATATTTATCGTATTTGAATAGTGATAATAATGCCGGGAACATCTCACTTCCTTATTACGTAATAGCCACCGAATAAATTAGCATTGCTCCCCCTCCTTCAACACAATGTTGTATCTAAAATCCATTTGGTATCGCGCACGTATTGCGTCAGACGCGATTGGAATGCGTTTCGAAGGCAGAGCGATGTAATCGCTTTACCTGCATAGTTTCCGTCAATTGAAAAGGCATGAGTGGCAGGTGTAAATATAGCAATGCCGCAACGCGATTTGTAAATATCACCGCCTCGGAAGGATCAATTCTCTCTCCATTATTTACGTTACGATGACCGTTCTATTTAGATTTGGCGTGCAGGAATTTAAAAACACACACACACACGTCTCGCGACATGGCACATCTTGCGAGCGAGCGATCGGTACGACATATTATCTCGTAATCGCTCGCATTAAAATTTTCTAATTATAAGTTTCACGTTCGCGCGAGGGGAGGGGGAGGGAAGGAGACCGTAGCCGGCTCCGAAAATTAGATCTATATCGATGTTTACTCGTTTTGTTGTGACAGCATATATACAGATATATGTCAGATTACACGCGTACGTGACTTCTTTCAGTCGAGATTATGTTATACTTTTATTTTTCTCGCCGAGATATATTTTTCTCCGTCTCTGTCCGTCTATGCATATCGACGTACCGGGTGCACCGTCGGCACGAAAATCGCCGATCGAGGCAACCGCTGGGAGATTAGATTCGCCACGGCATAATTTCGTATGCATGCACCTCGGCGATGTGCACGCTGTCGGTCTCTCTCTCTCTCTCTTCCCTTTCTTTTTCTCTCCGTCTATCTTGGACATCTTTCCGGCAACCACGGCGGCCACGGCGCGCATGAATAAAGGTGGCATCGTTTTCGCCGGCGGCCTCGCGCGAAGGTGCTTCGGTCGGGGCGAGCGAGAGAGGAGGCCGGGAAACGCATTCGTGTGCGGGTTATAACGCCGGGCCAAAGAGGTACGGATGCTTATGCGGCGCGGGGTAAAGAGCGAATCGAGGAGCGAAGAATACGAAGAGGGGTACGGAGGGAAGCAGCCGGGACGGACAGGCGCCTACGGCGCGGATCCGAGTGGCGCCAGCGCTACGTAAGCGTCAGCGTTAGCGCCGGACGCTCGCTCGCTCGCTCGCTCGCTCGCGCGCGCGCGTCCGGACCGGCGATATCATCCAGGAAGTTACGAGCCGCACCTGTCCCGTCATACTTCTCCTCCTCCTCCTCCCCTTTCTCCTCCTCGCATTAAGTCTCCGCTTTTGCTCGCAGGGCCGTCGTAGCCGCGCGTTTTCATCGCGCCTGCCGATATCCGTCGTGCGTCGCCGACGTCGTCGCAGGTGTTTCGATTCACTGGCGGTTTTCGCGTCGCTCCAAAGTGGAGACTTCCGGCGGGAATCTCATGTCCGGTATGAGAGAGAGAGAAAAAAAAAAAAACGAGCGAGGAAGACGAGATGTTAACGATCGGACACCGTGTATCCGTGTATCCGCCTTTCGGAAGGTCGTTGCTCACGAATGTAATGACGTATACGAACCATCGAATAGAAATTATTTATCGCTCATTATTCATTAGGATAATATGTTGAAAAATATGGACATTCTGGAAAGGAGAAAATACAAGAATCGTTCATCTTTCTCGGTGCTTCATATTATATATATTTCCATATTTCGCAATTTCCATCTTCTCCGAGGCTTAGATTAACTCGGGTTATATTTTATCGCCGTTACTTGAACGCACGTATTTCCTCGTGGCAACCACTAGCAGAAATATCTCGGCAACACAGACGCGAGCCGGTACTAGTGGGTTTCCACGCCCGTGTATACGTCTGTGCGTGTCTCTCGTTTTTATGGAACAATCGTTTTAATCGTCTATTCATATAAATGTATATATATATATGTATATATATGCGCGATCAGTTGATAATATATTTAAATCTGTGATGAGAATTAAGTAGAAAGAGAGAGAGAGAGATACGGCGCCAGCGATTCAGACGACGATTACGCACCCGAGTCCGTCAAGCGTGCAATGCGTCGCGTCGCGTCGCCCGAAGGTGGCGACCGACCGGGTTTTTCCATTTGCAAACGGACATCGTTAATGCCATCCGAATTTCCATAACCGGCAGAGAGCTCGTGTACCGTCTGACTGACAGGTGCACAACATGCTGTTAGCAACGTGAACAATGAAGCGCCCGTCTCGGTCGAGCGCCTTTTATCCTTTGTAGATCTGTTGTTAATTACAATGGACATTTATTTTTATTTTTCTACTTCTCATTTGCAAACGTAAATTAAGATATTTATATACTCGATACATTCGATAATTGATAAGACTAATATACTCTATGCTCGCGTAGACAAGCGCCGAGTCATGACTTCATTTAGTGATCCACATACGCTTCTCTCTCTCTCTCTCTCTCTTTCTCTCTCTTTTACGTGAGATAATATATTTTTATAGGAACTGTTTATCGCGCTCGTCTAAACGTTTACCATCGGCGCCGTGAAATAATATTAGCTATTAGCTATAAAGACCCGTCCAAAGTTTTCTCGTCCGTTCTCGCGATTTCACGCAGATACGCACAAGATTTTACGCGACGCGCAGTGATAAACAACTAGAAGCTCTGAATGATTGGTCATTTTCGACATGCGTTCCAACACGTCGTCTCGGTCCATCGGGGAGTTACTGAAAAAGATTCCGTGCCGGCCCTAAGAATAGCCCGAAACGTCTCCGCGCTTCGCGGAAGATGAATTATAGCGGAATCGTGAGCTGGACCCGCTCGCTGCCGCTGCCGCTTCGAAGAACGACGACGATCGCTCTCCCTCGGAATTTGGAGCGTTGACATCGGCGCCGACGCTATCTAGAGAGTAAAGATACTTGATTATCGGTGAAT
>NW_021853425.1:530009-551499 GCF_003651465.1 Formica exsecta
CCGAGCCAAAAATCTGTCGTTTTCAAGTCAAGTAAAATTAATGAAGAAAATCGCCCATCTAATCGTAAGAAGGAACATAAAGCTGAAAAGCGTTTAAAAAATAACATTAGCTTTTTTTACGATTAAAAATCTGCAGATATTCTAGAAACAATATGTACAATATTTGCACATACATTATACAGAGAAATTAAAAATGGTACTTGATGTTTCTATTGTTCGCTTTTGTTGTATTCTCTTATCGTTAGTCGCTTCAAACGCAAAAATGCTGCGACTGAAAATATTTTCTATGTGAGAAAGGCCGCTCCCTCGTTTGTGCGCGCCGTGACAAAGTCAGCGCGTCGTCAATCATACTCCTCTGTCTCGGCAAACGGCGCCGAGTATTCTCGGAAAATGTAAGAAATTTATTTCGCGCGTTTTTCTCGCTTTTCGTGATGTTTCTATTAGTCACAGAAGCCGCTAAAATTAGTTAACGGCACGATTACGATAACTGTGGCCCCCTATTTGAAAGGTCGTTTCTGAAGACATTTTTGACGAGGAACACGGGAAAGGATCAAGATCAACATCGTTGGGTCCGTTTTTATAAAGTTTTATTATCATGTCCAATACTTTAAAGTGATATATCTCGAAAACTATTGGTCGGAAATTTTTTTTACTATTTTTCCCGTGTTCCTCGTCAAAAATGTCTTCAGAAACGACCTTTCAAATAGGGGGCCACAGTTATCGTAATCACCCCCAGTTATCCATTATAGTCATTCGACGTGTCGAATTTCGCAAGCTGCTTGTCGTAAACGTTTATCCCATTTTGCGCCTCTCATCATTATTTCTCAAAGTTCGAAAAGCGCAATTAATGCATGTCGCGATCAATCGACGAGATACGCAGAATTTCAAGTAGAGCTATTCGCACTCGCGCGGATAACGAGCGTGCGCGCGTGTTAATCACGCGGAGTGGAGAAGCACGTCGTTTACCAGCAGTAATTGGCGGAAGGCAGTTTACCGGGCGTTCATTAATAATCCTCTTTGACGAAGACAGGAGAGGCTGCGACGTGTAACGAAGAGCGCACACGAGCTTCGCGAGTGAGGATGTTCGTTGAAACGAAAGCCTAACATCGCGACCTTTCGGAAGAGAGGACGGACTTCTTCGTCTCATTCTATTTCCACGAGTTCATCATTCCTATCACGTTGCATTATTCTAGCGGACTCTTTGTATCTGGTGATATCCATTTTAAGAACGTCTCGGATACAACTATTGTCAATGTCCCATAGCCAACGATAATAGTCTATCCACACCGACAATAATTTTAATAATCAAAATTATTTAAAATTATAACAGAAGTAGTGCAAAAAATATAATTGTGTATATATATATATTATTCAGTAATTTTTTAATATATTTTCTAATATTCAAGATATATCGCAGTAATATTGTGTATAATATATATAATTATATTTAAAAATCTGTGTGAGATTCTAAATATTAATCCCCCCCCCCCTCCTGTTTTAAATACAGGAATAGTTCTCTTTATCGATGCAATATATTACATCAACATTGCGATGTTCCATCGCATAGCATTACTGTCATCCATCCACCGGTGCCATCGGTGCGATATATTAAGAATGGCGCCAAGGAGTAGCGGCGGGCATGCGAGTAATTTTCGCGTTTGAAAATAGAACGAAAAAAAAAGTACGATTGCGCTATCTTAGGCCGTTTCACATCGCATGTTTGTCGCTGCTTAAATATCATGACAACTGGCAGTACGCACGATTAGATAATAATTATTATCTATGGCGAAAAGAAAAACATGAATAAATATTGAAAAAATATTAAATAGTTCAAATTCTTGAAAGACTAAATATTTTATCTTTCACTCATAAATTTCATTATATAATTTGATATTATAAAAGTATGCGAGCGCAGTAATTAATAATTATTCAAAGTTATGACATTTGTTTGAAGAAAATTTTCACTTCCTCTTCTCTTACTTATTCCCGCAAAATCTAGTTTCCAGAGTAAACACGATTGCTGAAAGACGTCTTGTGTTCTCGAATCGAAATAATTCGTGCATCTCGTTGCGGATATACGGACAAACAAGCATTTTCCACCTCATCCTGTCTCTCTCTCTCTCTCTCTCTCTCTCTATATATATATATATATATATTTGTTTTTCTTAGCTGTCTTTCAAACTCAATGAATTCTTGTTCCGTACATCGGTATACCTTGAGCTAGGGCCACCTTGATCGACATTTAATTGGAGCCGAGACATCGAGGCTCCGAGAAACGCAAACGGCCCTGAAGAATTTACCGAGAGAGCTTTACCGGTTGTATGAGAGGACGAGAGGAAGAGCAAGAAACAAGAGCGATGGTCCACTGTAGACGAGGAGCGGAGCAAGTGGTAAGGATAAGAAGAGAGGAAACGAAAAGAAAGAGAGAAAGAGAAAAAGAAAAAGAAAGAGTGAGGGACAGCGCGGAGGCCAGGCGTCTGATTACTAGCCAGCACAGGACACCAGACGTACATAACTAAACAACTTCCTAAATTCTATATCATTTTGGAACGTGTTCCGACGGGTGAAATAACGCGTCTAGACCCATGTCGCGACTCGTCGCGAGGGAGGGTTAGTAGGGACACAGTTTTGCGTCACAGTCTGGCAAATGCGTTTTCTGTCGCCGTGATTTTTGCTCGGTCGTATTCAATAAATTAAGAATAAAGAGAAAGAGGGAGAGAAATATACAAATCTATACTTTTGTTAATTCGATTTAAATATCATGCTATTATTTGTCGACACATTATTTTATCCTATTCTAGCTTTCCTCCTCACATTCATGCAGCGACTTTATGAAAACTCATTAGAAATTTTATGGAAACTCATAAAATCCAATCGCAATATTTATTTAAGAATGATGCGTAACTCGCGAGGTGTCACGCAAAGTGCGAATTACGCACAGCATAAATATCTAATGTCTAACAATAAGTATTAAACTGATTGTGGAACGAGATACTAAGCCGGAACGCCGTAAGCTACTTCATCAATTTTAATGTTGCGTAAACTGCGACTCTTCCAACAGATTACGATGCTCTATCGGTCGTATATATGTTTGATAGAAGAGCGTTAGTCGTCCGAGAAATATGATTTTAACGAAATTTTTCGATGCGATCTTGCTTCTTCAAATATCGCTACCGATGCAGGAGATAACGGAGATGACGATGATATCAAAGAGGATATAATGATCGGCAAAGGATCCAAGCGTGTTATGCTACGTTACGACTACGCATTGCGATTATAGAAAAATGAAATTATAGGCTCCCGTAACTTTATAAAGTGGGCTTTGCCGGACGAAGCTATGCAGCCGCCTATTACAAAATTACGTTCACGAGATCGCGCGAAACGAGTTTCTAAAATTAGAAAATTTATGAGCGACGAGCGAGATCCTTTCGACTCCGATGGTATGCCATTCGCAACCCTTTTTTAGTATTTCGGTCAACTATTCGACCTCGTTCTCTCGTATACCTGGCCGGTCGACGCGACGATCCAAATTAAACCCGCCGCGCCATGTCTCACCTTCGGAGATAAATTGCACGATTTACGCATTATTAGACGACCGATGCACACGTGTATATAGACCGATACAGCGTTCCTCGCGAGCCGATTCAGGACAGAAAGATTTTTCTAGGTCCCCCTGTATCTTTGAAAATTAAATCTCGCACAAGCTTACGTTTGCAATAAGAAAACCATTCTTTTTAAAATGAAGTAAGAATGCATGTGTGTATAGTAAACAAAAATAAAAATAAGTATAATTTTTGTTGCAGATTAGGCATCTCTACTTTCATAAGCGCAATCGGCAGTGCGGTCTTTAAAGTTTTGTAAGTATTCAAGATATTTAGGAAAATTAATAGTTTTATTTCCAAAGATGGGAAATGCACTGGCTCATTCGAAGCGAGTATATACGAATTTCTAGGATTAATTTTCACGTGCTTTTAAGATATTTAGGAAAATTAATAGTTTTATTTCCAAAGATGTGGGAAATGCACTGGCTCATTCGAAGCGAGTATATACGAATTTCTAGGATTAATTTTCACGTGCTTTTAACAAAGAAATATCCATATAATATGAAAAACAACGACGATGCATTTTTCAAAAATTAGAGCGTCGCGCCATGTCGACTCCTTGCCATTTTCTTCTCGTATACCCGTATAGTGGTGTGCGTGTGTTCCTCGCCGGCGTTTCTTTGTCGTTCGTCGACGAATGGGTAACTCTCTTTTACGACCGATAACGTGACTAAAATTTATCCTGGAATGTTGACCCTCGAAGGTGGAGCGCGACTCCGTTTGACGTTGAAGACGCTGGCGTTAGTTTTTAAGGACAGACAATTTGACATCCTCGTTTCCCATCCCATTTCTCCATAATTGTCTAAACTAAAAAATTCACTGTCGAGATAAGAGTTTAATAAATAATAAAAATCTTTTTTCTTTATAACAACAAACATTTTTGAATACGTGACATAATCTAGCGACTCTCTGGAGGATGACAACAAATCCCATTTATGCAAGATTAGGTAAACAAATAGAGATATAAAAAATTATATATTTAGCATATCTAAATTCTCATTTTCATCAAATTTGACCATTTAATCATGACATTACGATGATTCACGCATTTGCATAAGGCTGTAAAAATTTCGATTCAAATTCGTGCGACGAGCCGAGACACGCGGCCTACGTATATATGTATGTATACATATATGTATATATCTCATTGTCAATCCCTGCGAGGCGCCGCGCAGAGAGACCGGATGGATTCGAGTCCTCGGCACCGCTACTTGGCGATCGTGGCGCCGTCACTGGCGCAGCCATGTTTGATGGTCTCTTTCTCTCTTGTGTGTTTAGTATGCTACGGTCGTTGTATCGGCGTGTCGTCGGCACGAAAAGGACGGGACGAGACGAGCCACCGAGGCGGTGAGACGGGAAGGAGGGTGAGGCTGCGTGTTGGCAGCGAGAGGGAAGGGAGGATCGGACGAGAGCAGTGGTGGGGGAAATCGGTGCGAGAGAGCGCGCGCGCACCCGCTCGTGACGGCGAGACCTCGTGCGTGCGTGCCAGTCTCATTGCCGAGCTTAGCCGAGTCGGAGTGATCGTGCCGCGTCGGTCGGTCGTGCGCAACAGTTCGTCCCGTCCGCTGATGACGTTGGTATTCGTCGCGCAAACGATAGAAGAAAAGGAAGATACGGAGGAAGAGGGCAACGTACACTCGAGCCTCGAAAGATAGAAGCCTTAGGCGCCGGTCACGCCGGGCGGAAATGCGGCCGGCGATCCCGTTTCGTGTCCGTGAACATGCACGTCAACGTTGCTGAAGGTGAAGAAGAGAGCAAGAAGCGTCGCTTCTTCGCGCCGCTCTGAAGTGAAGTTTGCCGCTCTCTCTAGCGCCAACCGTACGACCTCTCTCTCGCCCTCCGTACAGTTGCCGGTCTTTTCCCACTCCTCCCCCTTTTCGTGTCTTTCCCTCTCCCGTTTGTTCGCTCGATCGCGTTCTCTCGCATCTCACCTCACCTTCGCCAAAGTATCGCCCCTGCGCGCGCGCTCTCTCCGTTCCGCGGGGTTCAGCGATTTCAAGAATGTGACAGTGCGCGTCCTCGCGACCGGTCGAGCGGACGAGTGTTTCGCGTACGCAAGTTCTCGTTAAAAGGGGCAACGATAGCAACGGCGATGGATGTCGAGAATCGCGGCATCGTGTCACGGTGAGAGAAAGAACAGAGCGCGTGGAAACGTAACGCGAGGAGATAAAAGAAGAAGAAGAAGAAGGGAGAGAAGGACGGACGATGCGAGCGGAAAATGTCACTCGGTGATACGCGCGCACGGATGACGGGGAGTGATCGACGGAGCGACGATCGCGAGTCTGAGGTTGTTGGAGTGTCGTCGCGGCGGCGGTGGTGGTGGTGGTGGCAGCGGTCGTCGTTGTCGCCGTCGTCGTCGTCGTCGTCGTCGTCGTCGTCCCTAGACGGTGCCGCCGGCGCGGTGGTGCCGGCATTGGCGACGGCGCGATCACCGGATCATCGAGAGCACAAGGAGCGACTCGATTATCGCGTTCTTCTGCCACGAGCGTCATCGAGATCGAATTACTATTATTCGACAACAACGTCGTCGCGTCAGCTGTCGGCGAGAGTCGCGGCGAGTTTCTGCTCCTGAAGAGGATTCAGCGGCGGCGCCGCGGTAACGTTACCGCGACGCGACGTCGCCGGTGTGTATACACCGTGCATACGTACACACACATATATAACATACACGTGTCTCGCGTCGTTGGTGTGCGCGTCGGTTGTGCCGGGTCGCGCGAGGTTAAGGCACCACCGCATCGCCCTCGATACGTACGCGACGGCCGAGGAAAGTAAAGGCCGGGTGTCGTGCGTGCGCCGACCGATTCGTTTCGTGCTTACCCTCCCTCTCTACCTCCCTCCCTTCTCCCCGTGTCTCTTCTTTCTCCATCTTTCTCTCTCTCTCTCTCTCTCTCTCTATCTATCTATCTCCCGAGAACGCGTGT
This sequence comes from Formica exsecta, assembly GCF_003651465.1. Lineage (NCBI taxonomy): Eukaryota > Metazoa > Arthropoda > Insecta > Hymenoptera > Formicidae > Formica > Formica exsecta. Next base: position 536,533 of record NW_021853425.1, read on the forward strand.
GTAACGGATAAGAAGTGTACAACGATATACCCAGTAGCAGTGCTCCCGCGTCCGTCGGTAACCTCGACGGTGACCAGTTGCGTCGTGTGTGCGTGTGTACCGAGTGCGTGTGCGTGCGTGCACGCGCGATTCGGGCGCGTGGTGCGTTTTACGTCGTCGGTCGCGCGCGGACGACGACGTCGACGATTGGCGTCCGCGGCTCGTCTGTCCGCGATGCCGACAGTGGCTCGCGCTCACGGCCGTCGTGCGGATTGTTTGTCCCCGAGAGGTGTCCGTCGACGATAAACGGGATTATACGAGGAGACCCCCCACCCCCACCCCCGGTAACTCGGCGAGAACGGGAGAAGAGAATCGAGGAAACCAAGACGCATTAATTCACGCATAGATCGTGGAATAAGAAGAGGCGAAGGTGGAGAGCGACCGAAAACGAACGAGAGATAAATGAGAGTTCAAGGTCAGCCGGTGATGGTGTTGGACCCGAGCTCGTCTACGCGGCCAAAAAACTTATCCGAAGAAGGTGGATCGTTCCTTCGTCGCTCGTTGAAAGTCGGAAATATCCACCCGAGAGAGAGAAACGTGCACGCACGGATGCTTCGCTAGCCGGTCCGAGAGAGAGAGAGAGAGAGAGAGAAGGAGAACAGAGATACAAGAGAAGCGAGAGGAGAATTTGCGAGAAAGAGAGAAAGAAGGACCGTGAAACGGAGCTCCGCTGTACCCGCGCGCGTTGGACTGTCACATTATTTCGGGACCGTGATCGCGCGCGAGATACGCGCGCGCGCGCGCGCGGGCATAAATAAATATACACGCTTGCTTGCGCGAGCGTGCGCGACTGTGTCTGTGCATGTGTGTGTATTTGCTCCATATCCGTCTGTGATCTCGCGTGTGTGCGCGAAAAAGTGTTTTCAATTTTTGACAGTGCGTATTTGTTGAAAGAGAGAGAAGAAGAGGAAAGGGACTTTGCGGAGGAGAGGGTGTTGGAAGAGGAGATCGCGGCGGGTTCGGATCCGAAGCGGAACATCGGCGTGTGTTCTCCGACCGACCCGCGTGCGTTCGGTCGGATCATCACCCCCATCAATCCCCCCCTCCCTTTGTTTTCCTACGGCGGCTACGTTGAAAAGGACTGGCCACCAAATGCGCGTACCGCAAATCCTGTTTCATGTTGATGTTCTGGAGCAAACGGACGGTGCTCACTAGACGTCTGCTGAAGGCCAAGGTCCGTGGGGAGCATGAAACCGAGTGTGAAGCTCAAGAGGATTCATCGTCACGTACGTTTCATCGCACGAGCAGCAGCAACACGAGCGGCGGCGCCGCCGCCGCCGGTTACGACAACAACACGGCGACGACGACGACGACGACGACGACGACGACGACGGGCCGACAAGTGAGCAGGGTGAGCGGAGCAACGGAAGGTGGAGGAGCGGTGGTGTACGCGAGTCGCAACACGAGCCGATTACAGCAGGGCTGCTGCGGCGGCGGCCACGTGAGCCAGGATGACGACGAGCAACAGCAGCAACGGCAACGCGATCCCGGCCGTCTGTTGAGGTGCAAGGAGCTCCTCAAGACGCTCAAGGAGAATCAACTGGAGATGCTGCTCACCGCCGTCGAGAGCTCCGGCGCCGATCTCGGCTCGTGCGTCCTCGTGCCGCGTCAGCAACGATCGGCTGAGGATTATCCCATGTACGATCAGCAACACGAGCAATACCATAGCAGACCGCATCGTCATCACGGTCGTCACTTCCAACAGCATCGATATCGTCGTTATCGGCATCGATCCAGCAGGCACCATCGCTCGTCCTCCGTCGAGGACGAGCAGGAGAGCTATTGCTCCGCGTCGGAGGACTCGTTGTCCGCGTCACCGATGAGATCGGACAGGTGCTGCGTCGGCGGGAAGGCGAGTAACGGCGGCAGCGGCGTCGTCGTGCCAGTGAGAGGATCGACCGAGGGAAGCAGCGGCGCGCCGAGCGATCCGCACCTTCTCTGCTGCCAGATCTGGCGGTGGCCGGATCTCGAGCACTCCTCGGAGCTCAAGAGACTACCTATCTGTCATTCCGCTAAAGATCCCGTCTACATATGCTGCAACCCTTATCACTGGAGCCGGCTCTGCAAACTCGGTAAGCGAAATGCTCTTCTTTTCTTTCGTACCTTTCCGCTTTTATAATACCGAGAGATAAGTCTTAAGACCAAAAATCTTGGTACAAGTTATGTAACACGTTAATTCGCACTAACATCGTCAAAAATTGCCAGTAGTTTGCCGCTTGTGATCGAATTACAGTCAACATATTTTATATTTAAAATAATCTTATCAGAAAAGAAAATTACAAATTTAGTGTATATAAAGATAAAAATAAACTAAACTTATTTCATAACAAACATTTCTTTTCGAGATGTAAAATAAACGTTCTATAAAAATTAATAAAGACATCGTGTATATATATATAGTTTCGACGTAAAACAATTTCCTCCAAAATTTTAATTTTTTAAAGAATATTTCATTCAAAATTGCTGTGTGTAAATAATAAGACGTAAATCTATAGTCGCCAAAAATACATAAAAATCAATTCAGATCTCTTAATATATGCCTTTTCCGGGAACATATATACAACATCGTTTAAAACGAACGTGTTTAAGTCCGTCTTGCCACCGGTGGTGTCTAGACGTCGGAATAATTTAACATTGTAACGCACAGCTGGCTATATTGTAACGATCGTAGACCTCAAACCAAACGCGCTAATCGTCACCTGTGTGCGCGCCGCCCGGTGCTAACAAGCCTAAAGACTTGAGCCAGTGTAAAATGGAAATTTATTACAGATGGGTGCGAGGTTTGGGCGACGTGTCTACCTGGTTACGTTTAAAATATAGGTAAATACAGGCAATATATATTCCCAGGAGAAAACTACGGGGTGTCAAATGTCAATACATTGACGCTTTCCCATCGCGAAAGTTGAAGAGGCAAATGAAAAATAAAAACATCTGTTATTGGCATGAAAAATAAATTTTATCGTAAATTAATCACACACATAAGATTTTGCAAGAGAGAGAGAGAGAGAGAGAGAGAGATATCGTGGATTGATTTTTTGCAATATAAAATGACGTTTATAATAATAATAATTATAATGATATGATTACGGAATCGTGATTTAGTTCAAATTAATGGAAGATAATTTAGTTTGAAACGTCGAAACATATTCGATACGGTCGTTCTTTCCTTCACACAATCGCTAAAGATATATTACGGCAGGTATAAACTTTCAAAAGCCGACGACAGGATTCTTTCAGGTTTTCAAGTGCGCTTTTGTGTCTTAGACTCAAGCAGGTATATAATCGTCCGACACATAATTCTCAAAAGAGTGTGGCCACCGACAGATATTTATTTTGCGAACTGCCCGCGAATGGCCCGCGCCATAGTAACTCTATTCTTCCGTAGAATTCAAATTTCATCATCTAATTATATCCACGAAAAGAATTTTCTTTAAGACATTAAGAAGATAATCGGATGTGTTAAAAAAGGAAGAAACTCATTTAGCTACGTGACGTTAATAGTGCGAGAATTAAAACTAATGAGTAAACTTTTCAAATGCATTGACGTACTTCTGCGGATTCTTAACTAATGTTTATATTTGCAATGCTTATTTCTAACGAACGAGCATTGCAAATATAAACGTTAACTTAAGAAAATATTTGCAATTTTAATGAAGCTTTAAGTATATAATGTATACAACTTTCATTATATCTAGTTGCACATTTTGAAATATATGAGTAACGAGAGACGCGCGTTAAAAATTTATTTCAACGTCGGCCTTTGTAAAGTTTCTTTGAAGACTCTTTTCGGAACGATATTTCCTCTAATAACTGTGCTATGACGCATGACTTTACACCGTATTCATCGGTATTCGTCACTTTGAACAAAGTAGTCGAATTTATGGATCCCGAGACCGTCCTCTGTTGTCTGCGCGTCCGGTGACGTGACTTCGATCGCAAAAAAGCGTCGCGCCCTAATAAAGTGGGAGAGAGGGAGAGAGAGAGGAAGCGGGCGGAGTAGGCGCCAGTAAAACGCGCCTTTACGTAACCTCGGCGATCATTTAACCCGGTGTCGTTGTTGGGAGGCCCAAGCCGAGGAAATTCGATCGTGCGAACCACGGTAGGGTACGGTGTTTTAAGGTTGTCATGCGTTCCGAATCGAGGAATATTATCTCAAGGAAGATCCTTGAAATTGAAGTAACGCGTACGCTGCAGAATTTCAAAGAAAAATGGATACTTTCCAAGAAACATACATATTTCTAAGACGTATACATTAATAAAACGTGGTTATTTAAAGAGCTACATATTTTACATCGCGACATCATTTTGAAAGGTTTAAAGAGACGATATCCCGTATGACTGCCGAGTAAGAAAAAATACGACTTTCTACGCGATCATTCATGCGAATGCTCACCGGCGCCGGTGGTCTAATCGTGACAACATCGATTCGTTAAAGTCGAGCGCGCCGCGTGTACGATTTATTGATAATATCGAGCGTTTATTGCTGGAAAATCGCGTCGAACAGGCGCGACCGATTCGCTGCCGGCGCGACACCTTCGCGAGAAAAAAAATCGCGACGATGAGATAAAATCGCGGCTACATGTATATTTCGTAATTAACAGCGCGTGATGCCGGAGAAGGAAGGGAGGAGAAGGAGGGAAGGGGAACAAGCGGATCCTTCGAATTCCATGCTGAGGTTTCCACGACTAATAATAGCGAGCGGTCGCCGACGCATTTGGGGAAAGAGAAGCGGGAGAAAGCGCCCGCAGAAACGACGAAATAGACGCGTCAGCGCGCAGACACCCCGACCGAGCTCGGAGAAAGAAGGGCAAGGAGGGAAAAAAAAAATACTTGGGACGAGCGACGCATGTTAGAGGAAAGAAAGAAGACGAGCGAGTGTAGGATCGCGTTAGAAGTGACGAGAGAGAGAGCGAGCACTTACGAATGGTCGTACAATCAAAGTTATGGCCAGAAGGAAATGAATCTAAAAATAAAACGTATATTGGGCGAGTCAGTCGCGGCTGGCGGAAAGACGGCGATGCGAGAGAGTGGGAAGGGTTGGTCGACCGGCGAGGCGACGACGGCGACGGCGAGAGAAACAGAAAGAGCGAACGAGCGCGACGCGACGCGACGGATGAAAGAGCGAGGGGGAGCTTAACGGCCGAGATCGCGCAAGAAAGAGAAAGAGAGCGAGAGAGAGAGAGAGAGAGACGGTAGGAGAGGAGAGCGGAGCGGATGGCAGACTGAGGACGGGGCGCGGGGCGCCGTCGAGCATGTGCGGTTAGGAAGGGCAGCGATGGCGAGGGGATCGGCGCGCGGAGACACCGTCCGTCGCGGGATCGCGCGAGAGAGAGGGGTACGGGATGGGACGCGGAGAGAGAGGGGGCTGCAGTCCGGCGCCGCTGCGTGTCATTGCTGGCGCCAGCTAATTGTCGAGGCCAGCCGGCATTAGCCGAGAAGCTGACCGAACTGAGGCGAACCCCACGAGAGCAGGCGGGCAAGCAAGTCGGTACCCCCGACACTTCAATGAGGTTTCGTCGGCCGGAGAATTGCACCGACCGAATCTCCCGTATCGGTGAAAACTTGACCGGTATCCCTTTTTTTTTTTTTTTTTTTTTTTTTCGACCGTCCCTCGCGCGAATCCGTGTTTAGTATTCGATAAAGATTCTGAAGAAATGATATCGAGTATTTCAACTGTAACTCGTCTTAGATAATTTGTTTGAAACTTGAGAACGTTGAATTATAAACTTGAGAAGGGGTTTATTATCTATCCTCTTAATCTTAAATTTGCTACAATTTATATATCCTGAACATTAAATAATTGTATAGTTAGAGATTTTTACAAATGAAAAAATCTCGAAGTTTGATAAGGAATATTGTATTATCCTATAAATTTCTCAAGGCTATAACTTTAAGAATTATAAGTGACTATAGCTAATTCTCAATTTTTACAAACAGAAAATCGTCTCAAAATTCGATCATAAATATCTCTTATAACTATTTTACTGACATATAGATTATCTGAGACAGTATAAATAAATACACCCACTGCAACGCTGACTGTTGACCTTCGATCGTTGAAATTTTTGAGATTTCGGAATCGGGGGCAGCGAAGACGTCAAGAATCTTTGGCTGGTACCAATGTGTTATTATATTCTCAATCTTCTGGGACGCGCATGTTTCAGAGTCATTTCGGCGGATCGGCAATAGGTTTCCTAGGAATTTAAATTTGCTGCGCTGTAAATTACGGAGATACTTAAATTTAAGTTTCTTTGTCGTGACAAAGACTGTTTACGCACTGAAATGATGTTATTCGCGGCCGTCCACGTGTTCGCATTCGTGATATAATTTCTATATATTCGAATCAAAATTTTTCGATACCTATATACATATATATTTTGTGGCGCATTTTACAGATGAGCAACATTACAAAATACAATAAATAAATTTAATATTATTAAAATAAATTTTAATAATATTAAATATTAATAATAATTAATACATGGTAAGTTCGTCGTGCTGAGTGCACACCGGCTAGTGCACATCGGTGACACGGTGCACCGAAACGTAACGCGCAACGACGTGCGTACACGCGTTTTGCAATGCGCGAACGCTTTGAACGAGGCTCTCGCGCAAACTGTGCAAAAGACGAAGCAGGCCGCCCAGTTCTTCCCGAGCGTTACCGCGGTCCAGGAAATGGTCGACAGCGTCGTCGATGTCTCACATCTGGCTAAGGATCTCAAAGTCGCCATGATAAAAAAATATTAATAATAGTTTATATATATATATACAAAGAAAGAGAGAGAGAGAGAGAGATAAATTCTTAAAAAAATATTTATTGCTAACAGTAAAAAATCATATTCTAATATACACATACATAAAACGCACATACATATATTTCTTATGCTCTAATGCACATATTTTCTTTAACCTACATTTATTTTGGTCGACTATACGCACCCGTAATTTAGTTCGCATCGCTCGAAATAACGCGCATATTCGATACGCAATGACGCATATGCGATGACCGGTAATCGCGACACAGAGGCACTATTTTTCTCGACTTCGGTTCAATTTACGCGCAACACATCGCCGGCGCTCGTAAACGGACACCGGACGCGACTATTGTCAGCGATCGTCGATAACATACGCTAATTTCGTATCGGATCGCGCGGCGTTTTATCGCGCGTAAATCACTCCCCGCGGTGGCGCCTTGTTTTCGTAACGCCGCGACACAAGCTCGCCGCCGTCTTTATCTGTTTTTGCATTCGGCGGTCGTTCGTTCGCGTACCATTGCCGGGGCGGCCGGTTAATAATTCACGCCGGCGAATCGATTATCATCGGCCAACCGGCGACAGCGGCGGCGACGGCGACGACGACGACGACTGCTGTGTATCGTCGTTACGCAAATCGTCGCGAGGCAGGTTTTTATCATTACACCGCGATTCGGCGCTGCGTAAATGTGTGCACCACTTTCTCCGCCGCGCTCCAAATATTCATTCACGCCCGAAAATGCTAGGAAGCGATTTCCATATATATATATATATTTTTTTTTTCTTTTTTTTTTTTTCTTATATAAAAAAATATAATACCATTTCCTACATTTTATTGACGAATATTTAATTGAACATGAAAACAAGTTTTGCATAATATAAAAAGAATAGCTATTTTGTATAAAAAATATAAACATAAGAATATATATATATATTCACAATATGTATAATCAATGCATCTCTAACATAGATTCTTACATCATTTGCTTTCAAATCTAAGCAGGGTTTCGTTCCAGGAACTTTTTTGTCACAATATCAGTGCGACATTGGTTTAAGTCTATGTAGTCTATGCTGGTGCATCCTACCACGGGACATCTGTAAACATAATACAAATACACTGTAATACACTAGTATACTTCGATATTTGGCATTATGTAAAAAGAAACACACCTGGTATTTTTATTTTTACGTAACATTGCGATAAGGCTTTCTTTATCATATACATGACCACAGACTGTATTTTTCACTGGATGGGTCATCCTTGTTTTAGAAATTGGATCAATCACGTTTATGTCTTGACCTGTCAATCGCAAATCTTCGTCTGTGTCTTCTTCCAGTTCATTATTAGATGCATCTTCATTAGCTAAAAAATTTATATTATTCTCAAGAAAGGGGAATATTTCAAAAATAAACTTTAGATCAGAATTTCTACTTTAGCAATTACCTTGAAGCAATATTTCAATCTGCCGATCATACTCCAATAATCTGTTATATTTTGATGAATCAACTTGGATGTTAGATACAGCCTCCTTATATTCCTGTTACAAACACAGTAAATACTGTAAAATCTTATAAAGCTGAAAATTCTCTTCAAGTTAAGATTATCTTACTTTTATAATATCTTCGACATTTCTGGATTCTGGATCAAAAGTGAGTTCTAGTTGCTTTTTGATCTCATTTGCAGCCACTATTCTTGCAGATCCACTACAATTTTCTTTTAAGACATCTCTTAATTCTTCCAATATTTTCTTTCTCTCTTCTTTATCAGCTGAAAAAATATTTTTTTTTTTAATGCTTGTGAGATAGACACTATATATATTGATTTTTACTATTGCATCTTCTGCATTTGGAAAGGGATGCGCAAATATAAAAGAAAAATATGTAAATATGCAGATACTGCACTTGGAAAAAAAATTTGTATTCCTGATAAAATGTATTTCTAACCTCGCTAGAATCTTACCGTAGTGTTTCATAATATTATCCGCTGTTTTCACGAAACAATCATCAAGAGTTTCTATCATCTGTGTAGACTGTGTCATTTTGTATAATATACACTAATTATTCAAAATATATTAATGCCAGTTGTCAAATTTCTCTTCAGTAGCCAGTTACTAAACAAATTGGCGCCATTTAATAAACAACCTTAAGGTGCCTTTACATGGCAGCGTCAAGCGTCGAGCGTCTGCGTAGAAAATTGCGCAGAATCTAATTTCAGCCTAGAATCTATCTCTTTTAAATTCTGCGCATTTTTCTGCGCAGACGCTCGACGCTTAAAGGTGCCTTTACATGGCAGCGTCAAGCGTCGAGCGTTTTTTGCAGGATTTTTATCAGAAAATTGTTTGCGTATGCATGTTTGTTATAGCGTGCGATTCTTTTTATATATGGAAGATGATATCTGGAAACATTCCTATGCATATTGTTTGGCTTTTCTTTGTTTTGAGACTGATATATGCGATGGTCTCGGTTCAATAAATATAATAACATTTATCTCTCTTGCGCTTGTATATACGACAGACGGATAAACAGGCCTAGAAATAGGCGCGTCTCGTTTCGAAAAGACATTTGGCGGCGCGATTTATGTAATGGCCACGGGAACGCCACGCGTTTATTACAAGTACCTTAACGGGGGGCTAAAACATCGCCGTTGAAATCGTGCTCGCGGATCTTGTTATTCGAATCGTGCCAAACTTCGACTCCAAGTTTGAAGTGCGTCGATGAGTGACACACACCGCGCCGGCTTTATTAAAGCTCGGCGGCGACGCGGCGGCCAGTCGATTCTGGAGAGGGATTAAACTGAGTGCGATCAAGAGAGCAAAGAGAGAGAGAGAGAGAGAGAGGAAATGAGGAACGCGATTCGCGGGAGAGGATCCACGTGTAGGCGCGACAGGCGGCCATTACGCGTCGACATCGCACCACGTTTATTATCTAGGAATTTCGGCATAATTTCTCTATCGCCTAATTCTCCTCTGTCATTAGTTAACAAATCCATATCTTATATATAAAAAGAAATTATTTTTGATACGCCGATGTCAACATTTTATTACGATCTATGATATGAATCTCTGATGATATAATAGTATTATTGTTTCTGTCACGTAAATTTTTATTTAAATGACTGAAATAATTGATAGAAACGATCAATATTTTTTTTTTTTCGTCAGAATATCACATTCTCTCTCTCTCTCTCTCTTTCTCTCTTATTATAAGATAATTTATTTTACAATATATATCTAGTTTCTTTTAAAATATTTTTTATTATACACAAATTCTTTTTTAATAAACCATTTGTTTATTAATCTCACTTAAAGTATAAAATTTCTCTGAAAAAATTAAACGTCCAGGAAAAAGCAAATTAAGGGGTAAGTTTTTTTTCAAGACTGGCGGCAAGGATGCAATTACCTATCATACATACGTGCGTATCTCGGCCATGCGGTACGAGCGATGAAGGCAGCGTTCCGTTTTCTTAAGCACGGGAAGCATCGGGTTACCTTGACGTTTGAGATATTCGCGCCGCGATTTGTCCTCTATACTTTCAGGGCGCGTATACGTAAAAGGACGAAAAACGGCATACCGGTTTCGCAGGCGCTCCGTGCCAATAATAGAACTTGCCGCTTTTGGACCTAGACTTCTTTCTAACGGGGCGCCCGTCGTGACATTTTGCTCCGTCACTTGGCGTTGATGCCATTGATTCGATTTAATCGAAAATCACCGGAGCCTCTTGGATCCGTTTCTCAATGACTCCGTAATCGATACGGATATATCAAACGATATCCTTAACTGAAATTAATGGAATCATTGACATCATTTATACACTCTTCACTCTTCATATTACTTTATATCACATAGTTACCTTGAAAAAAAAAAATATATATATATAATTATTAAAGAATTATTTATAAGAATTATTTAATAATTATACCGCTCTCAATAAAAGATGCATACTATAAATTATAGCTAAAAGTATCTATTAAAATAAATGAAATTTTTCATTTATATCCCAAATAATGCAAATACTCGAATAAAAAGATTTTACTTTTTGCGACATTTTATTTTGTCGATTAGATAATACATACCGTAATTCATCCAAACAGTTTCGAGTTGCACGCAGATGACAATTTTCATTTTTTTATTTCAGAGTCGCCGCCACCCCCCTATTGCCTTATCGCCGACAGACTGAGACCCGAAGGTGAGTGTCTTTGTCTTTCACGCCGTAATCAGAAATGTCTGAGTGTGGATCATGCATGCATGCGCGTGTGAATGTGTACGCGCGTGCGTGTTGTCTTCGCGCAACCATGCCGATGATAATTCATGTTTATTGCTTGCAAACGTTTACCATACAAGCAGTAAGATTTGTCTCTCCTAGCGCGTGTCGTGTCTCATGACCTAGCCCAAAGCAAGATTAGGGATGATCCGGGATGAGTGTGACATTGTTTCTATTTTACAGAGTTTATGGCGAATCTCCCGTTTAATTCGCGTGCGTTTAAGATTACGCGCAAATAATGCTTATAACGTGATTTAAAAGTATCAATTTAAAATTCTACGCCCCGATGTGTGTGAAAAGGACCTTGACATTTAACTTTTTTTCAAGTCACGTTTTTGTAACACGCTGTTCTTATTCAATTAGCTCTTCGATTTAAAGCGGAATATCTTTTGAACGCGATTAAAACTCATGAGATTGATCGATATGCTATTATTCTACTAATTGACATTTGTCACGCGTGGATGAGATCAATAAATAAGATGTCAATATATTTTTCTTCGACATCAAGGATAGGCGAAAAAATAGAAGCTACTATCTAATCTATACGATGGAATAAATATATGATATTTTTTAGTCGTACAACACAGGACTTTTCGCACTTTTCATCATGATAACACCGCGAATTTTTGAGAAATAAATAGATTATTTTGTCGCGAATAAAACTGACGGTTTTATTAGACAAAGTCTAACAAAGGCAAATGTATAACATTCGAAGAGAGATAGCATTTTCATCATATATGTATCGAAGGTTCTCAATCTGCCGTAACATAATATTACATCGCGAATATGAAATTAGCACAGTTTTGACAAATTTTCGCAACAAATAATATATTTTTACAAAAATTTTAGATGTCTAATAAAATGAATATTAAATAAAAATAAAATACAAATTTAGATAGCTAGAAAAAAATCAAAGTATAACGTATATTCATGATTCTTTATGATTACAACTACATGCTGTAAGTCGATCTTCTTAATTGCAATATGCCGATAGATTTCATGATATCGCCATGTCAGCGGTTGATAATGTATCCAATATTAGACCACCAGGTGGAAGCTGATCAATCTCATTGCATCGCGAGAATGCAAAACATTAGCATTCAACGATATTTGATTTCAATTAAAAATCAACTTCTTGTACGCAACTTCTGCAACCAAAGATCTTAAATTGTAAAACTGCGATTTATTTTACCTTTTTCTTTTTAATTAACGCGAAAGAAGTTCACAAAAATATTTAAATAGAGCAAAAGCTCTATGTAAAACGTAAAAAATTATTCACGTTGGTTTTTTCCTCAAAATTATACATTTTTAAATAAATTTAAACAATAGAATATATATCAACAATAGAATATATTGAAGTGCCGGTTATTTTCCTCTCGTTTCCTGCCCGCACCGTTTCATCTGATTTTGACTATTGCCTCCTGTATACGCGTTTCTCTTTTTTCTTCTTCCGCACCAGGTCCTAAACTGGTTCTCTCGGAATCGATGCGAGTATGCGAGTATACAATACGCGAATTGATTGCGTAGTCATCGATAGATTCGCCTCTAGTCGCCTTTCGTTCGCCGAGAAATCTCTCGAGATCTGGTTGCGCAATTATACGCGAATATAATGGACGTGTCGAGCCTTCTCATTCATCGGTATCTTCTTTAATAATATGCCAAACGTGTAATCAGGTAAAACAATAGCGAACTAGTATCGTTAGGATGTGTCGCAAGTCGCAAGTGTTACGTTATAAATATTATTTTACAAATATCGAAGATAAAATATCGCGATGTCGATATAATTTTACATTTATTATCTAGATTTAGCTTTGTTTAAAATGTCTATATCTGCTCGCGTATTGTGCGCTAAGCTTGATATGACGAAATAATAGCGCTTGCAGCCTGGAGAACCGCGTATTTGCGATGACGTTACGTGTGTGAGTGTGTACGCACGTCTATGTTTATAAGATTATAGTGGACGCACTCTTATATAGTAAAGAAATATTGCTGGACGCATAGTGTGTATCGCCTGAGGTCAATATCTCCTGTCGATAGAAAGGACCGTGTGTCATACCATATGTACAGCTCGCCGCTCGCATTTATATAAAGGAAGATCCTGCCAAAGGTCCAACGTTCTTGAAGGTATTATTAAAGCCGCAGGGTGCGTTATAAATACGAATCCGTCGTTGTCACCGTCTTCGTCGACCGCCTACATCGTTGTCTTGATCGAGGTCAACGTATTTTTCGCGCCTAAACACAGTATAATCGAGACATAAATCGATTAACTCCGAAATTAATGCAAAATTGAACGATTTTTTTCTTACTTCTTTTTTTTTATTTCTAGTAAATTTATAATTGCATTAATCGCATCGTGGTCGATCTTTTTGAATCGCAATCATTTCTAGTACGAAAATCGCGTTTAACGTTACATTCTGCTTTTTAATCGTAAATAATTCGTAATTTAATAACGTCAGCTCTGTTTTACGCGTGTATGCATCGATACGATAAAATCAAAAACGCGCAACGTGCCGTATATTCATCTCGGTGACGTGGGAGGAAACGGAGGAGCAGTTTCTTCTCGGAAGAAGAAGACTCGCCTCTTGTCTCCGTCGTAAATCTGTCTTTCGGGCGCTCGCACGAATTTATGCTCCGTCGCGGAAACTGGGCCACCGTACCGCGTGCCGAAGCGTGCGACGACGGCGGATAAAAGTCCGCCACTTGTTGCTGCTTGCGACGCGATATTCGTACTCCGAAACGAAGCTGTTTTGGCCGAATCGATGACTCGTACAGAGAATCTGCGAATACACGCGCACGCGTGTTCTCGTCGATCGTGGAAGGAAAATAAAGGAGTGACCCAATGGAAAAGGAACACGACGACGGGCATCGAATTGACCTGTCATCTCCACGTTTTTCCGGATATATATATATATCGAGTGTCTGAGTAATTTATCTCTTTTTTTAAGTATTGTTTTATATATATTTCATTCATAATATGCATTTTTTACTTCGCAACATTAACACAAATACTGCAAATATGTTCTCTCGTTATTAAGAGCGATCGGGGATTTTTACGGCGAAGCTACTTGATTTCCGCACGTGCTACTTGCTCCGTGTCAGACACGGTGTCCCGCCAGCGTTGTTGCGCAAATTTCAACAAATACGACGAAGGACACAACACGCCGCGCAGTCCCTTTCAAACGCGCGATACGAGGACAAACGCCGTAGCGATTTATTGCGCGACATTACGCTATATTTACGTTTTTAATTCTACTCTTTCCGCGATATTCGTCTCTTAGATTAGATTGGATTTTTGCCGTAGTAGGTTCCTCCGGAGGCTTCGTAACTTTGTTCTCTCGAACTTGTGGCACCCTGCGTCGAAAATAAAACGAGTAATATTCGCAGAGAGAAAAAATTGCGCGAAAAGATATAGAAAGTTCAGCTAAGCGCACTCGCTAACGGTCCACCTGTCTCGAAAGAATGTACAAGGCGATAGTGTGTGTGTATCAATATAACCGGTTTTAAAATGGGCTGCTTTTGTCATTTTACCAGGAACGAGTCATTATGAGAGGGAAAAATACGTTAAGAGATCGAAAGAGAGATTAAAACAATATTCGAAATATTTTCCACAAGTACAAGAGTTTGTCGCGTTAATAGAAAATCTTATGCAAAGCCATTCGGTACATTCGTACGTTGTCTTGAAGGAACGCGACAATTCTGATACGCTGCGCTAATCCGTGAAAGGTTAAGGGCACGTAAAGGGGGCCCCTTTAGCGCCAGCCAAAGGGTGGGGCTGACGTAGAGCGGTAACGTGAGGCCCCGGGTACGACGAAGCGGTGGGCGCCTGTCGCTTGGCTTGCCGCACCGGCGTCCTTGAATACATCCCTTCTCTCCTTCTCTCATCCTTCTCTTTCTATCTTCCCGTCTCTCTTTCCC
>NW_021853425.1:551896-558529 GCF_003651465.1 Formica exsecta
TTTCCCTGTCCCTTACCTCTCGTCTATTTACCCGATCTTTCTCTCTCGTTTCGTCTTACTCACTTTGCTTGAAAGAGCAAACTCAAGCACGCAACTCTCTGCCTCTCCTCTACCGACTCTTCAGCATTTTTTTATCCGCTCCGTCGATGACAAATATTTAAACAGACTCCCTTATCTCGTTCAGAAATTTAAAATACCGATTTATTTATTTATTTATTATTTATTCGAGTTTTATGAGGAACGAGGTCAATTGCAAATTTGTTAGGAAATCTGTTATCGATAGACTCCATGTGCTGCAGGTAGAAACTGCATACTCCGTATAACGAAACCTCTTTCTCTCTCATCCTCTTTCGCTCTCCTCTCATCTCCGCTGGACCGACCGCCACGAGTCCGCCGGCGATCGGCGGGAGTGGCTCTCTCGCATTCCGGTGCCTCCTTGGCCGTACCGATTGCGCCGGCAGCGTTTGCGGACCGAACCGAGAGCACCGAGCGGCAAGATACGCCGATTTCCGGATCGGGGGAGCCCGACGAGATGCCGCTTTTGAAGATCCGCCGGCGAGATCCTAATTCGATGCAGCTTGTCCGCTCGGCGAATCGCGCGAGCGTTGTAAACGCGTGACGTCGATCAACTTTCAATGTCACGATGCTCGACTTTACAACGATCTGCATTGCGATGATACCCGCTCGTTTATTTATACAAAGCGGTACATTATTCACGACTTTATATAAACTTGGAGTTGTAATGTCTCGTTGATCGTTAAAAAAAAATTATTTAAAGATTATAAAAATAGAATTTTATACATATATTTACGAAATTTTTTGACATGCCACTTTACGATTGTGATTCAATCAAACGTATCGAAACTTTTGTGAACGATGCTCTTAACGCATCTGTGAGGATGGATATATCGTCTCTTTTCCGTCTTCTTTCTCTTTCTCTCTCGTGGCTCTCTTCCCAAGCCAAAGCCCAATAATTCACGAATTCGCTCACCTTGGATGAGCGAGCGAGTTCGGTGGCGCCGCGGGCCGAATCTTCTACGTTGCTATATATTTTTGCAAATTCGGCGGTGACACTATCTCGCAGATTCGTACGGCACTTAACGGCTTACGGTGACACGAGTAATTCGCGGAATTATATTTACGTTCCCTTTGTGGAGTGACACGCGTGCCAAAAACGCGCGTCGAGCTCTCCCGTCCGCGGCCACTTTGTAAATAAATTGTATTTGCGTTCGTCTCGGTTTGGTGTTGTATATATTAGACGACGGCGAATATATAACAAACCGTGAGTTCGCGTGTCAATTTGTTCCTTATCGGCTGGACAAATATTTACGTCGATAATTGTCCGCGATAATTCTTATTGTTGTTTGCCACGTTGCATGACGCGAATCTAAAAAGTGTAATATTTTATATCGGAGTTAATAAATATATTTAACGTCCTGTAATGGAAATCTAACAAATTGATGGAGATAATTTGGAGAATTATTTATTTTTGGAAAACTTTAAAATATAATAGAATTATATCAAGATTAATTTCGTTGAGTGAAAGAATATTTATTTGCTTGGGAAGAGAGAAAGAGAGGAAATGTCAGGCGAGTTTCGGTTTCTATCTATGTAACAACTGCGGAGATAGCCTCTCGCGTGGGAAACAGGGCGAGGATTCGGCGAAAGACGGAGGAGAAGAATCTCCTGTGAATTCGCTCGGACGCGACGACGGGAGCGAGGCCGATGGATTTTTAAATAATTGTGTCCTAAAAATAGATGACGCCTGTCTTCTAAGTCCTTGAAAAGAAGGAGCCTCTTTTTCGTATCCGCCCTCTTCGCTTTCTATAATGTTCTCGGGTACGATATGGCAGGAAATGCTTCTCCTGCAGGAACGATCCTTTGGAATCCAAAAGGAATGCGACCGCTCTCTCGTCCAACTTGTTCTTCTGACGTCATCTTCTCTTTTAGTGAATGGACCCGGTCTTCTATCCCTAAAACTATTAGCATGCCACTGATTATATCCTTAAGAAACTCGTCGAGCCTAAAGTCTTTTGCAATATAATCTCCGTAATTGGTAATTTGTACAAAACACTATTCACAAAAAAAAAAAAAAATATTTTATCCTAAAACATTTTACTTTTAGTTATCAATTTTTATTATTGTCTTACTAAATCTGACTCTCATTAATAAGTCAAATCAAAAGTTAATTTTTATAATTATAACTTTGTTACTAATACAATTTTTTTAACAAGACAAATTTAATACTTACAAATTCTCTCAAAGACGCGAATGAGTTATGACAAGATGTAAAGAAGAAGAGTATCTCGAAAAATATTAAAATTGTACGCTTTGTCATTTACGAAGAAAATGGACAGATTAGCATTGTCTCGTTGGGAATTAGCCAATGTTTTGTTTATACAGGATCTTTGCTACCACGGGCGCGCGAATAAATTATCCGTCACGAGCGAATCATTATTTTGGACGATTCTGTCATCTCCTTTGTGGACATTACGAGAGAGAAAGACAGAGATGCACGAATTTTCGCGGGGATTATGAATCATACGTCTGGCGATTACCTTGGCTGTTTCTGTCTTTTCTGGCTGGCGGAAATTGCTGCACTTAATTATCCACGCTTCGCAACCTATTGTGAATAGCCAGCGCGCGCGCTGCCATTTAATTGCGATAATGGCTACTAGGATTTAAATTAAATAACAAAGTGCAATTTATCTTTTTTTTTCTGACGATATATGTAAATATAATTATTCGCACTCTAGAAGAAGACCGAGACTCTTATTTGCTACTTGATTCGCTTTTCTATCTGCCTTCCGTAAGATATGGTGACGAATCGTTTTACTGTTGACACGATACATCTCTTTCGGAGAAACTGTCGCGTATCTGCTTCGAAAGAATCGAATTTATTCCGTCGGACGAAACGGAGAAATCCGAGATTGATATCACGTCAATTAGTTGCGTGCGGCGTGCGGGAGAGACAAGATGTATAATCATATGTATGAAATTACATGGAATCTCGCTGCCGGTGTTTATTGATCATAAGTCTTTTATGCAACGCACGTCGCGAGATTTTTCACCCGTTCCGGATGAAAATCGACCTCGTCCGTCCGATTTTCTTATGCGATAGCAAACTACGCTATTTAATGACGATGCATTACGTAACATAATTACGCTCTCGTATCGCTACAATTCCAAGATACATGATTTTTCTGTTTGTTCCTTCTTTTAAGTGCAGCGATTATTAACGATTAGATACGTGTCTGTATAATTTTCTCTATTCAAAAAAATACGAGATATGCGCGAGAGTGAAAGAAAGCATGAGGGGGAAGGGAAAAAGAAGTTGAGAGAGAGGAAGAAATAGTCTTGAGGAAAGCAGCTTCTCAAAAGGGTTGCCCGTTTATTTTCAGATCGCGCGCCCAGCGAAGGGGATCAACGTCGGTGCAAAAACAGCACGCCCCTGCCACTTCCCGGCTCGCTTACCACCAACGGAGAAGGTAACTATGTCCTCAAGGTTATACGTACTCCATATGTGAACCGACCCTGCGGCGAGAGATATATACAGGGTGTCCCGTTGAGTCGTTATAACGGTAGCGAATTGTCGAATACCGAATCGATTTTCAACGGCGTGAAATTTTGGGAAAATAAAATTATTGTCACGGAGGGACACCTTTTCTCCTCGCATCATGTACGACTTTTTGGGGGTTTTCGAATAATCGTTAAGCCTCTAACGGTGGTCAATCCGAGATGCCCCCGACTACGCCACTGATCGATGGCTACGCCTCTATATCCACGTGGTTAACCTTGATCGATGCCACAATCAATTTATTTTCTCGCATTTCTTCTCTGTGTGGGAAAAATAAAAACAGATCTTTAATTTTTTTAGACGAATTGCGAAGAATTGAGCGAAGGATGACGATTCTAGATTCTTGATTCAGACTTTCATATACGTGCATAGATTTAGAGAAGAGAGAGAAATTTAGTATTTTTTTTCAATTTCTCGTAAATATATTTTCTTAAATCGCATACTCTTCATAAAAAAATTTTGACATATTCTTTAATGTCTTACATATATATATATGTGATAATTATTTACTCATCATTCCGACGTGATACTCATCAAAGTCACGCGAGATTTTCTCGAAAGGGCAGAGTGATGCATTATCGTGTCGGTCGGCGGTCGTCGAAGAAATTTCCTCAGCACGCACGTTCCACGAGGCTGACGCGCGCGTAGGTTTTCACGCATGACGCACCGCACGGATCGCGGACTCGTCGTTTTTCGGGTTGCTCTCGAGCTGCTCTCGCTCGCGTTGCTGCTTCGTGGAACGCCTGAAACGCTTTTGGCCCCGACCAGAACGAGGAAAGTGAGCGCGCTCTGCTCTCACGCCGCGACGATTACTCCCGTTTCTCCGCAATAATTTTTCGCAATTATAGTGTTGAATCAAATTCGAAATTTTTTTTACGAAATTTTTTTAGGAAATTTAATTAACTCTCGAATAATATTACTATGTTAAGTAGCCTCTAAGAAGCAAAAATTTCTAGAAAATTTATTATAATAATTATGTGTCCTTTTTTAGTGTTATAATTATTATTAAATCTGTTGTTTTTTTTACAAAGAATATTCCGATGTTATAAATTTCGGCAACACTTTATCAAAAAACATAATTTGATTTGTAGAAAGATTAAGGTCCGGATAAGAGCGTGACATTAGTTCACCTCTCGATCGATAAATTTTCATGTCCGTGGAAAAAAAAAATTGAATCATAATATTCGTGACGATGTCGGTGGTGAGTTTTCCTCCTGTACGTCGAGGCCTTTACTTTTACTATCTGCCTTTACTAATGCAAAGGCTACTCTGACGACGTCAGACATTCCCCAAGCCGGCAGCAAATTGCGTCTCTGCCCGGCGCTTCTCGCGATCTTATAAGACTCTGAATAACAGACGACGTTCGCGTCGTTTGCGCATTTAATCCGGGAGTGGTCACGTAAAGTGCAATTTACCACAACGATCATAAATTGAAAAGACATCTCCGCTATACTATAACAGTATAAGCTATTAAATGTCACTTTTAAGCAAATCCCTCTCTTAGACTCTTGGGGTTTTGACGCTTGAATTACGCTTTTAATTAAATGTAAACTCTTCTAAAAATTACCCTATTGAATTACTTTAATTTTGATTATATATACTTATATAAAAATTTCAATTTTTAATATGTATATAATGTTCATTTATAGTAATTTAATTTCTGGTAAAAGTCAATTAATATAAGAACAAATCCCTCTCTGTGTAAGTGTGCAAAGCTGGTCATTAAATCAAAGAATTCGGTAGCCATGATATATCAGTTTCACACATACATATAGATTGTTATTAGAAAATATATGAGTAGACATGTATTATCTGTAACAGAAAATTTAGTAAGCGTTTCTCACTCAGGCTTGGAATTTGTGAGATTTAAAAGTGACATTATACAGACGCATATTCGACCTATCTCTTCGACAGCAGTCTCGTTTACGAAAATGAGTATCGTTTGGATGCAATTGCATCTTCGTTGACTTAGTAAATATCATATATATTTGCACGATATTGCACGCAATCAATATAATACGTGATACGAGAAGTTTAGAGCGCGTCGGAGAGGATGGCACGGAATTATAAACACGCGCGCGGTAGCCTTTTTATTTGAGTCAGTTATAGATAGAACACGCTCTGCTTCCGGGATAGAACAGAAATATCGCTTGAATTAGAAATATCAAAACTCGATGGAGCATTTTCCAACTTTCATCGCTGATTAAATCTTCTCAAGGCATCGTTCTTATTTTTTTCATATATTTCAATGCGATAAAATATACGTACATCGGTTATAATTTAAAAATCGTACAAAGTAAGGAAAAAAATGGGGATTTTCGATATTTAGTGATTCGACTATTAAATTATTCTATCATTTGTCACATAAAAATTCTTGAAATTTCTCGCCAAACGAATCTGTGGCAACAAAGTCGTCGAAGTCTGTCAACGTGGACGCGTTGTCGGACGCAAGCTGCATCAGCAGCAGGACGAATGGAAGACGGTCGCAGGAACGTGGAGTTAATGCGTGCGGAAAGGAAAGAAAGGAAGAGAGAGAAAGAAAGAGAGAGCCGGACGGGCTCCCGGGAAGCAGGCAGGTTTGAGAATGGCACGATAGGTCGGTCGGCTGGCTAAGGTGGGTGGCATTCGGCGCGACTGTTTGAGGGAACAGGGGGACCCCTGGCGCCAGACAGCTGCCGCGTGTCTCGACCTCGCTCGCTCGTTCGCCTGCTTCGGCTCTCCTCTCTCCTCGGCCGTCGCGCCAAGCCATGGCTCTCTCTCTCTCTCTCTCTCTCTCTCTCTCTCTCTCTCTAAAAAGACGTTATTCTATATGATCTCCGCTACAAGGATTGACGCATTAAATCTTAAAATTAATAAAGCTACGATTATTAAAGCGATACAATGGACCAAAATCGCGTTGTCTTTGCCTGGGTCCTTCGCGTCTAATAAATCTATCTCTTAAATCACAGCAATTTTTAAAAAAATTGCCGCGTTGTTCAAGAACTACATTATTTTACTGTGTGCTATTGAAATTACGCCATTAATATTTTACGAATTGTATCTTTTTCTAAGTTGTA
>NW_021853425.1:558622-563711 GCF_003651465.1 Formica exsecta
CTCGTTTACGAAAATGAGTATCGTTTGGATGCAATTGCATCTTCGTTGACTTAGTAAATATCATATATATTTGCACGATATTGCACGCAATCAATATAATACGTGATACGAGAAGTTTAGAGCGCGTCGGAGAGGATGGCACGGAATTATAAACACGCGCGCGGTAGCCTTTTTATTTGAGTCAGTTATAGATAGAACACGCTCTGCTTCCGGGATAGAACAGAAATATCGCTTGAATTAGAAATATCAAAACTCGATGGAGCATTTTCCAACTTTCATCGCTGATTAAATCTTCTCAAGGCATCGTTCTTATTTTTTTCATATATTTCAATGCGATAAAATATACGTACATCGGTTATAATTTAAAAATCGTACAAAGTAAGGAAAAAAATGGGGATTTTCGATATTTAGTGATTCGACTATTAAATTATTCTATCATTTGTCACATAAAAATTCTTGAAATTTCTCGCCAAACGTATCTGTGGCAACAAAGTCGTCGAAGTCTGTCAACGTGGACGCGTTGTCGGACGCAAGCTGCATCAGCAGCAGGACGAATGGAAGACGGTCGCAGGAACGTGGAGTTAATGCGTGAGGAAAGGAAAGAAAGGAAGAGAGAGAAAGAAAGAGAGAGCCGGACGGGCTCCCGGGAAGCAGGCAGGTTTGAGAATGGCACGATAGGTCGGTCGGCTGGCTAAGGTGGGTGGCATTCGGCGCGACTGTTTGAGGGAACAGGGGGACCCCTGGCGCCAGACAGCTGCCGCGTGTCTCGACCTCGCTCGCTCGTTCGCCTGCTTCGGCTCTCCTCTCTCCTCGGCCGTCGCGCCAAGCCATGGCTCTCTCTCTCTCTCTCTCTCTCTCTCTCTCTCTCTCTCTCTCTCTCTCTCTCTCTCTCTCTCTCTCTCTCTCTCTCTCTCTCTCTCTCTCTCTCTCTCTCTCTCTCTCTCTCTCTCTCTCTCTCTCTCTCTCTCTCTCTCTCTCTCTCTCTCTCTCTCTCTCTCTCTCTCTCTCTCTCTCTCTCTCTCTCTCTCTCTCTCTCTCTCTCTCTCTCTCTCTCTCTCTCTCTCTCTCTCTCTCTCTCTCTCTCTCTCTCTCTCTCTCTCTCTCTCTCTCTCTCTCTCTCTCTCTCTCTCTCTCTCTCTCTCTCTCTCTCTCTCTCTCTCTCTCTCTCTCTCTCTCTCTCTCTCTCTCTCTCTCTCTCTCTCTCTCTCTCTCTCTCTCTCTCTCTCTCTCTCTCTCTCTCTCTCTCTCTCTCTCTCTCTCTCTCTCTCTCTCTCTCTCTCTCTCTCTCTCTCTCTCTCTCTCTCTCTCTCTCTCTCTCTCTCTCTCTCTCTCTCTCTCTCTCTCTCTCTCTCTCTCTCTCTCTCTCTCTCTCTCTCTCTCTCTCTCTCTCTCTCTCTCTCTCTCTCTCTCTCTCTCTCTCTCTCTCTCTTCACCTCACCTCTCATATCCATACGTGTACATGCAGCTATACACGTTGTACGTGTATGCACCTACATGCCCGACTCGGGTTCGCTATTTTATTGATTTATTTTGGCGCTAGGTCTCTTTCTCTCTCTATCCCTCTCTTTTACTCTTTGCTGCCTGCCGTGCCGCCTTCGGCCGACGATCGATCGAAATACGCCCGTCTTGTCTCTCAAGAATCTCGAGCGCGGAATGAGAAGCTTTGTTGCCGACGTTTTATCCTTTCGAGATTATTCTTGATTAACTTTTTGAAATATACTCCATGAACGTGATTAATCTTTAAAAGCAGAACAGGCTCTGACAGATTCTAATTAAAATTTATAAAGTCTTATTAATATGTTCTCTTATTTATAAGCAACACAGTTTAATTTTTTTTTATATTAAATATGTGATCGTGCATAGCTTAAATTTGAAATATTTATAGAAAATTTCTATTTAATTCAAAAATTTTTATTCTCACGACCACTAATATATACATCGTTATGTTTTATTTGTGTGTGTTTGAAATAATATAATTTTTCTTATCAAAATTCCCGACAAAAATTATATCTTTTTCTTTTCTTTTCTTTTTTTTCTTTTTTTATTATGTATTACATGTGTTTTTTTTACATTATTATATATTCTATCATTGTCATTTTATACATGTATATATATAATGTTATATATTAAATTATTCTATCATTTGTCATAAAAATTTTTGAAATTTTTTGCCGAACGAAAACGTGACTGACTGCAGGGTCAATTCTCTCCGCATTCCCGATTCGCGCAAGCACAAAGCTCTCGCTTCCCGCAACGATAAATTGTCCACCTACATGCACGACGCGAGTGTCGAGGCAAGCTCCTCTCGAGCGTGTAGCTCCGAGTACAGTCGGTTGCGCGCAAATATTTTATAGTCGTAGGTTCGGGGATTGCAACATGTTGCGTGTGGGTGCTGCCACGCGGAGGAGAGGCACGCGGATATATTCCGGCATCGTATAAACGCAACAGGTTGCTCGTGTCCGCTCCTCTCCTTCGGTACACTCGACGTCGCCGCCGGTCCAGAACATTCTTTCCCGCATCCCTTTCTCAATGGGAAAATCATTACTGGCGCCACCCTTCCGTTCTAACGTGATAACCGAGGAACATAGACGGGCTGGTTCCATTCATCTCGGATCCCAGAATTGCTTTTCTGAATTGGGATCTCCCGTCGAGACCGTCGCGTCGACGGTGCTTAACTGTCAAGAAACAAAAGTGTGAATGCACTCTGTGTTTCCCCGAACGTGACGAATAATAATGTACTGTTCTCTTTCAGAAAAGTTTGGAGACTATTGAATGATTTACTATAATTTCTTAATATTAAGTACTAAGCACGTCTCTTATATATAATAAAAGTCTCGCTAATTAAAATTCAATTTAAAATTAAAATCAATTTTTTTTTGTATTGTACGATTTTTTTAATTATACAAGTTAATTAATATAAAACAATTCTTTCGTTATTACAGTATATTAAATATATGCCGCGTAATCCTTAACTTTCTTTGGATTAAAAAGAGCATTTTTATTTCCGAATATTTTTTATTACATCTTTTAGAATTCGGTATTTTATCAAGTCACAAAATATTGTGCAGACAAAATTATCCATGATAGATATTTCTTCTGATACGAGTTTCTCAGTTTCATTTTCACTACAGTTGCGTCTTTCGCGCTCTTCCCGCGGGTGACCCAGAGGGGTCAAAGTCACTTGTAGTCTGCTGGAAAAGCCGGATCAAACTCCTTCTTTCCTTAAAGGGGAGAGATTTCTTCTCAGCGCATGTTGAGAAGAGAAACGAATGCGAACATCAAGTTTCCCTTATTGGAATATGACTCGCTCGAATTACGTGAAATATATGAGGTTTCCTTGAACGTGTCAAAGAGTTAAGTTGTGCACGTAGATAATAGTGACACGTTGTTCATACAAGATACTCGTGACGAGCCAAGTATAAAGAACAATTTTTATGCAGCTGTTAACTTTAAGAGTTAACGGTTCGTTAAACGGGAAAATAAGTGGAAGAGTTAAGACGCTTCAATTAGCGGCTACGACGCATTCGGCCGCGAGATTTATCATTTCTAGGTTTTGCAAATTATCGTAATTCATGCAACTCGTATTTCCTTAATTATAGTCTTATATCTTGTCAATTTCTAACAATTGTCTGCTCTTTTTTTTTCTACTGCAATTTTTTCACGTTAAACATGCAATTAAAATAAATTGTCAAGTGCGTTTTTAGAGACACGAACGGAAATCTTTTATATGGAAGTAATAAATCTTTAAAGTATAAGTCAGTATCATCTTATTTGTCGGTAATTTCGAGAAGACATTCGCCGCTCCGCAACTATAAGATTAAAGGATAATTTTATCCGTCGTGTCGCGTAACAAGGAGCCACGATTGCACACGAGCCGGCCATCAATGAAAAAGAGCTAAGCGACAACGCACGCACGCACACGCGCGCGGTGAGGAACGCCATGAAATCGAATTGGATCAGGCCACTTGAGAGGGAATGAAATCGCGGCGCGAAATAAGCCTCTTAATAAAATGACGGATTGATTGCCTCTCGTCTCGTCTTCGTCTTCGTCGTCATCGTCCTCGTCGTCGTCGTCGACGAGTGCGAAGAGCGAGAGAGAGAGAGAGAGAGAAAGAGCGAATATCGCGACTCGCAAAGCGCGATCCAGTGTTTCTCTCGCTATCTCTTTCTTTTCTCTCTCGGCTCTGTAAGATCCGTTTGGGTCGACGGCCTCGATCTTTCGATCGAGCGAAAATAGATCCAGAAGTGCTCTTCTTTAACTGTATATCCGAGCCCCACGACATCGTTATCGTTTGGTATTCGCGTAAATACGTCAGTTTTCCAAATTGCGTCTGTATAAGCGATCGATTTAACGATTTCCTAAGTTTTATATTATTGATCGGATGCCTCGCGCCGTGAATTTAATTAAATAGATTGAGATGTTACATTTTTATCGCGATATGAAAATTTAAAATATGAGAAAGGCGGGTCTATGGTGTTTCTAAAGATTCCTATATTTTGCCTTTGCCGTTATATAATAACTACGGTCCTGAGGACCGTCGCTACCTCGCCGCTCCCGGAGAAACGCTGCGTGCTTATAAAGCGGCGCAGACGTGATCGCGATGCTTATCGATAACATTATTGACCTATATAATTACGTCGAGTATCTTCGAGGAATAATTTGCATACTGCGCGCGCGCGCGTGCACGGAAGAAAGACTGTTCGCTTAACTCTCCGTAACGAGGAGATTCGCTACCATTACTACCATATCGAGCGTATTCTGCGTGCGTATAGGCTCGCTACGTATACGAGTGCATAAATACCGGCGTAAATTATAATGCATCCCAGAGTTTATGCGCTACCACCACCACTACCACTATACTACTATCACGTCGCGTTGAGATAATCGGGCCCCCTCATTGTCCGCGCGATCGTTATTTTGATCGTTATTTTGTCGTTAAATTAATAATTAAATTATACCGCACCGAGGCCGCCGGCGGCGGCGCTACGAAGCGAGATAAACGTTCACTGCAGTTTTCGAAGGAAGGACAAAGAGAGAGAGAGAGATATGTTATACGAGGCCATCTGTCAAAGTTCGCATGCTCTTCCG
>NW_021853425.1:563921-566900 GCF_003651465.1 Formica exsecta
CCATCTGTCAAAGTTCGCATGCGCTTCCGAGAAGCTCGCTCTCACGCCTCCTCGTCTATCGAGACGCGGCCGAGTGTTTCAATCAGCAGCTTCTGATATTACGAGGCGCGATCGGAGCGAAATCGCGTCCGTGAGTGTTCGGAAAAACACTAATTCTACATCGCGACGAGCGTTTACGAGCGTAGCATTTTCTAAAATTCGCCGGCAATATAATTCTTCCGGTGGACATTTTTTGATTATCTATATCAATAAAGTTGTATCTCTTTTCTTTCTCTCTCGCGCGCGCTTTGTATTTATAATGTCTATAGCTATTTTATTACGTGTTTAGAAAATACAAAAATATTTTATATCCTATTTAGTGCACGTGCTTAAAATATATAAAGTAATTTTATACAACTTGTGAAAAGTTTAAGTTAGTGGT
Organism: Formica exsecta; assembly: GCF_003651465.1. Taxonomy (NCBI): domain Eukaryota; kingdom Metazoa; phylum Arthropoda; class Insecta; order Hymenoptera; family Formicidae; genus Formica; species Formica exsecta. The sequence continues at coordinate 564,343 of NW_021853425.1, forward strand.
ACTAGGGAAAAATTTATGCGATGATCTTCCCTCGAATTTACGTTTTACGTGTGCGGGAAATAATTCATGTCTTTGGGCATTATATGCATATTTGGGCCCGGATGAGACGAATAGATATTTTGCGTATCGTGTTTGCGCTCCGCTAGTGCGTGCTCGGGGACACACGGAGAGATAGAGAGAACAAGTAGAGGAGCGTTTGAGAGAGCGACGAAGGAGAGAATATAGAGAGAATTATGTGCAGCGCTCGCACATAAGAGAGCAAGGGAGAAAGGAAAGAGAGGGAGATAGAGGAAAGGACAGACTCGGGAATTGAGTCTCGCGTAACGGCGAACACGTACGTTCTTTACGCTCGCTAATGATTGTCAAGCAATTTTGTTATACGTGCTCCAGATTTTTTGCCATCGTAATTTCGAACGAGCGTCAATCGCCGTTGTGCGAGACTTAGTGACGCGGATAAGTCATTGCATCCGATCGCTTAACCCTTTCGCTTTATGACTAAAGCGACAAGTTTTTGCGCTGCTCGAATCGACACGGTTTTTTTTGTTCAAGAAAAGAAAACTATGGTTATCGATCCATTCGTTTTATCAAGTATAACTTTCTTCAATGGAGTAGTTCTCCTTTATATTAATAAATATATTTTTATAAAAACTATATATATATATATGATTTTCTAATATATTTATCACTTATCGTCTTATCATAAATTTATTTATATGATAAACGATTATGGTAAACTTTTTCGTTCTTTGCGACGCCTGAATAAAATGCAAACATTTATTTCTAAATCATTTAAACATCGCCGATTAATAGAGACATACTGAGTCATGATTAACTCATTTAGCACTATCTGTGATTTTTAAATGATAAATCGAGAGAAGAGATAAGTTATACTATTTCATAGCACACGAAAGTTGTTGGCAGATCCTCTTTCATGTTTTGCATCAATCTTCTTTATATAATTATACTGGGAAAATGATATCGGTTTGTCAAACGTCGCAGAAAGCTACTACTCAATCTAAAATACGAGAAGTGATTAATTTTATAGCTACTGCTGTAGCTGGAAAAATAAAATATTGAGATATTAGCGCTTTGTCGCATATCGCAAGAAGTTACATGTGTTACGAGATTATCGGTATCGAACATGTCGATCGATAGAAAGGCGTTCGCTCGCGCAAGGACCTACGCGCTCCGCTACCGTTGCCATAAGTTACGCCTCGTCGTTTAGGGCCGAAAGGATTAAAGGATCGCGGCCTCGCGACTTGTTTTGTAACTATTAATAGGAGATAAAAGTTCTCCGAGAAAGGAACGATGCTCGCGCGGAATTTATCGCGCGCGTCTAATGCGTCTCGACGATTCTGACGGCGGCGACGATTTAACAGACCGTGCAATTTTATTATTTTATTATGCGCGATATAAATAATAAATTTCCTTATATACATTACGCTGCATATTAGATCGCTATCGTCGACATTAATTCGCGACTCGGACGGACAATCGTCGCGATTTGTGCCGATAAATGAACGATTAATATACGATGATGACGTTATCTATGCTTATCGAATAACACTCAATACTTTGCATGGCGCTTCGCGGATTCAGCGAAGTCGTTTCGATGCAATAATCGTGTTTCGTGTTATGTGCACGAAGCGAAACGTCGCCGTGAAAATTAAAACACAACGGACGATCGGAAATTTGGAACAGAGTTCTGACATATTATTTGGAGATAATTAAATATATTATATATATAATAACACTAATAATTTTATGGCTCTTGCTTTATAATACCCAACGAATTTCTACAATAGATAAAATTGCCCACGGACATATTTTTTTATTAAAAGGAAACTAAATTATATATTAAAGTTTTTAATGCGTGTGTACAAAAAGATGGGAATTGTCAAGGTTTCGTAAGTTTAAAAGGGGATTCCTACTAGAATCAAAAATTATAAGAGAAATTGGCTATGCAACATGGTTCTTTCGACGACTACGACGACAATCGCGAACAAACCCCTTTTGTTGTCGATCGGAGCGATACGACGCGCATACCGTGCATCACGCGATACGCGTGTCGCACGCGAATACGCACGGAATGAAAAAAAATATATGAAGGTCGTTCGCTGGAATTCCGTTGGTGCAACGACACTCTTCTACAGACATCCATCGATTGGGATCGACAGCTTCGCCTTGCGAGTGTTGCATTACGAATCGTAAAAGATTTCAAGTTGCAATTTAGCAAAAAAATTAAAAAAAAATTTTTTTTTTACAAAGATGTGCGCAGGATATTTTACAATTACTGTTGTGTTAATTTTTAACAGCATATTTTTTAATACATTTATATATTTGATCCGAGCGAGAAGTCTTCTATAGAACTTTCTATAGAGACTTGCCGTCGAAACATTATGTTATGGAATCTCTACGAGCGTAAAACGCGACCAAAGAGCTCGTTACGCGTCGAATCCGATCGCGCGACGCTAAATCAATCACAGGACACGTGCGCGCTTCTTCCGACGCGTGTACGCATACTTTCGCCGTCTCGAAAGTCGTTACGACTCGGCATT
>NW_021853425.1:567394-569666 GCF_003651465.1 Formica exsecta
GCATTCCTTTTCCGCCTAAGGGGCGCGCCGACGACGCCGTGTGATTTATCTATGAGACTATACGACGCACATTATATATCTTTTTTTTTTCCTAGAATAGAGAAAATCAGTGCTATCAAAGTCTCGAATGTGGAGAACGAACGCTAGTTTAATTTTATGAATTTTCCGAGGAAGAATCCGCAAGTTCCTGGTTCCGATAAGACTTATCAGAGAGGAAAAAAAAACAGAGTTAACCCGCCGGTGATAAAGTCGATTCGATGTATCTCGTAGCTTGTTATAACTCGAATTGGAACTCGTCAGTGCAATAATCTTTCCGATATTATAGGAAAGATTTGGTAGATTCACGTAACGTTTCGCCTGTTGATCCCGATAAATTTACGATATCGATCTTTCCGCTTGAAATTTTCTCAAATTCTCTGCGAGAGAAATTCCTCAACTTCCTCGTGCTACCGACGCCACTGTACGGCAGAGCGCTCTTGCAAAATTATCGAACGTGGTTTCAATGTGCGTATCTCTCGAACGAGCGTGCGAGAGCGAGAGATAAGAAAGAGAAGAGAGACGGGGAGGAAAGAGAAGAAATGAGAGCCCGCCGTGGGTATAACGTTCGGCGAAATCTGCGAAAAACAGATGCACTATATACGTGCACATATATACGCGCATGTAAAACACACACACGCACAACTCGTACGAGCCCCCACACATTCCACTGTGCACACACACGCGCCTATGCATGCGGCCCTGTTTGTATAGGGTCAAAGAATTGGTCAAAGAAAGATAGAAAGAGACAGAGGATGCGGAGGGGTAGAAGGATAAGCGTGAGAAGGACAGGAAACTGTGCCTTGAGAGAGGACAGGGAGAGCGAGAGAGAAAAGGTGCGTATTTACCGAGGAGGAGAGCGAATGAACAGACTATCGTGTAGAGATGAAAGCAGAGAGCGGAGGGGAAGATGAAGAGATAGAAGGAGGGAGAGACAGCTGTCGTGGGAGAGGGACGTAATGCACAGCGAGAGATCGGACGGCCGAGAAAGAGAGACAGCGAGAATGGACAGCGCGCGAGAAGGACGGAGGAAAAGAGTGGTTAGGCGGCGCCTGGTATGTGGCGCCTTCACTGGCGTCGGGCCATCTTTTATTCTGCCATTACAAAGCGTCAACACGTATCTCCCTTGTGTACGTCTCGTGCACACACCCACACACGTATACGCGTACAATCTGTGCGCTGGGACGTTCTATGCGTAGTATCTCCTTACGGGCGCATTGTTTGTGGACAATACGAGAGGCTCCGTGATGACGACGATGACGGTCGTTAGGTTACTGCCGTTGCTATAGCCTTTTTTAGGATCGTCTAGGAGGCCCTTCGTTCCTCTCTCCGTCTCCGTCCCTTTCTCTCTCTTTCTATCTCGAAGACCGCACTACACGTGTGTCCTGCAGACTTATAGACGCACTCTTAGGAGAGCAGCGATCTCTCAGGCTTAAGAGAATCATGACGATGATAATATAACGTACGGTTCTTTTTACGAGTACTGTCATTGCTGACGAATTCTATGCTACTTTTTGCGCACTTTTTCCTGCCTTCCCACGTCCCGATCTTTTTTATGGTCGGGCAATATATTTTGTACAGCGGAGACCAAAGTGTATCTTTTTTTCTTATCATGACTGATTACCTATTAAAATTTTTATTTTGCGCGATTTTATCAATACTTGTTAGTAAGTTGTATATGATATCATTGTTCTCAATGTTTTATTTTTATTTTTATGCCATAGAGAAATATTTTTGTGTATATATATAATTCAACAGAGATAAACACTGTTCGATATAGTAGCGGCGAGGCGATGTCGATAAGGGCCAACGAAAATATAAGCGTTGCCAAGTGTCCTTTTGATCGAGCATTGCCGCCTCTGCCATGCGCGCGTAATAGAGGTGAGGAGGTCTTTTTTTAGCCCTCGTGTGCCGCGCGGCCGACACTCTCCTCTTGCAGGGGAACCAAAATAAATTGAACGATTTTATTGCGATACTATTCGCGGTGCGCTCGCCTACTTATTTCACAATGCCCGGTATGTGTTCCGAGTTGAGTGAGTTTTTTTTTTGGGGGGGGGAGGGGAGGGAGAAATATATAATTATATTCACATGATTTTTGCAGTATACACCTAATGGTCCGATTAAAAAACAACTGGTCATCGAGTATAGCTCGGATACCTTGGATACGTTAAACCCGACTACTACCAACTACCGTGAGCCCCCGAGGAAATATATATATATATATATATATATATAT
>NW_021853425.1:569817-570575 GCF_003651465.1 Formica exsecta
TATATATATATATATGTGTGTGTGTGTGTGTGTGTGTGTGTATTCCGATATATATGTGTAATGTCTCTCTACGCGCGGGTTCTCGTTTTATTCAGATTCCGTATGCAACACGCGCCGCCGCATTCCCCTGCCAGGCAGGCGCCAATAATATTCTCGCTGTACCGTTTTCTAATATGACACGCACTTAAGCAAACACCCGACGACTTTATATCTTCACTTACTATGCGCATACGTGCACACATTACGCACGTACGTAAGCGTGGGGCGCGCACGCATTTCGCGAGTGTTCCTTTGTACGAAGTGTCCCGCTGTTATCTCGTAAAATTTTTTAACAACAGATTCTCGACGGATACGATCATCGATTTTTCTTCGACGAGAATGTCGCGAGTACGATCGGCGATTTATTCAATTTTAAGTTCGATTGTTTTCGTTAGAGAATCTCGTTGAAGTTTGATGCGTTTGAAGCGAGACACCCTGTATACGCGGCTCTATGCTCTCCGTGTAATTTTGCAAGCCTGCAGTGGGCGTTCTCGAGAAAGATGCAATTCTTAAATGCGAGCCTTATCCGTCGGATCTATCTTGCCTATTCAGCGATGCGTGCTGCGGCGACATTCTGACGCCATCAAAGTCTTAATAAATGCATCACGTTGCTTCGATGATCTATTTTTATAGACGCGCCGGTAAATAATTTACAACGGCATAAAGCCACTTAATCATGCATAACTTGTACCTAATATATATATATATATATATATATA
>NW_021853425.1:570725-575126 GCF_003651465.1 Formica exsecta
TATATATATATATATTATATATCATTCGCACATATGTGTGTAAATAATCGTTATAAATAGAATTATCTTTTTCTTTTCATACATGCACACACACATATGTATATATGATTGAGAGTGTCTCATCAAAGAGACCGCGGGATATTTGTTTTCTCGGAATGCGTGGCGCGATATTATTCCGCCGATATTTATGCCACGCGTGTCAAGAGTTTGCGTGTGGAACTCTACGACGATGACGACGACGGCGGCGACGACGACGACGAAGACGACGTCGACGTAATGCATTCAGAACCGGACAGACGACGCGACGCAGGAAGCGAACGGTTTATGGCTTTGTTGTCGTCGTCTTTGGCTGCGCGCGTAAGATCTTTTTTTTTTTTTTTTCGGACACTCGTTCGAAGGATTCGACTCGTGAATAGAATCCCACGTGAAAGTCAGCCGGTGCGCCTCGCCGGCGCGACGGACGATCCTTCCTTCCCGCTAGTCTCGTTTAAAAGGCGTCTGTCCTCGACTTGGCGACTCGCTGACGCGGTCATCTGTCGCCTCTCTGACGCGCGTGGCCCCCGATATTGTCGCGTCACCTCGATTGACATGGAGAGCTTTTCGCCGTATATACCTGTGTCCTTACGTGATTTTTTTTTTATCGATTGTATCTATGTGTTCGACCGCGTGAGTGGATCTGTCATCTATATACTCTGCCTGCGAGATATGCAAAAAATATAACCGAAACCAAAAAAACTTTAGAAAAGAAATTAAGCTATTCTAAAAATCTCTCACTTTTATATTATTTTTGGATATATTTGGAATTATACTTAAAAGCATGTTTCTCTACTTTATCAGAAATTTTTAATATCGTTAGTTGTATTATGATAGTTGCAAAACACTTGATGCTTTAGAACAATACCTGTGTAAATGAAAAAATGATTTCAGCGCTAGATATGTCTATGACTCGATGATAAATTGCGCGGTCTCCTGATCTCTAATCTCGTTAATCGATTAGAACGCGTGAATTGCTGTTGATTTCCACAGAAATTCGGGGTGAAGCGCGCGATATAAATTTAATCGCGATTATAATCGTCTTCGCGAGGTCGCGTGATAATTTTCGATGAATGGCATCACGGCACTTTTGTGAGACACTTGACGCAATCAATATTGACGCATATTACGCAATTACGTAATGTCAAGTTTATCTAATGCAACTTGACACGTCGCTCGTGGTGTAAAGTAACGTCGTGATTTGCGAAGATATTTGAAAAAATTACATCGGTTTCTTATTCACTACGGAAAAGTAGAATGAATTCACGGGTGTACATATCTTCATTGATCTTCTGAAATCGCGCGTCTCTCTCTCTTTCTTTCTCAAGGTAAGCCGGTAGCAGTTCCTGGCCGTCTAGTCGTCTAGTTTCTTCCCGTTTCCGATTACACACGCGAGATCGCGATATTGAAAATGATTCCTTGTATGCGCACCTGCATCCACTCGTTTATGATATAATCAATTTATTAAGTCCGAGAAAGCGCATTGTGTGCTCGACACATTCGGTTGTTATTATTTTTAATCACTTATGTGTATATTCTTATAACAGCTTTTTGTTGTAAATTGAATCGGAGAAACACCTATCAGCCTTCACGCGATAATCCGTATTTGGCTGATTTCTAGTAGATGTATTTTAAAACACATCTATAGAGTTTAGCGCCACTGGTTATGCAAATATTTGCGGGTCGTGATATTTGGAAGATGGAACGTTATCGCGAGAACTTTAATCGTTTGTACACAACTTCCAAAAAATAAGGAAGAACTTCACTATTTAATATTGAGGAGAATAATATGAGATTAAAATAGTCAAGTAAAATATCTCATTTTTCGACAGAGGGCTTACGAGATCGCGATATTGAAAATGATTCCTTGTATGCGCACCTGCATCCACTCGTTTATGATATAATCAATTTATTAAGTCCGAGAAAGCGCATTGTGTGCTCGACATTCGGTTGTTATTATTTTTAATCACTTATGTGTATATTCTTATAACAGCTTTTTGTTGTAAATTGAATCGGAGAAACGCCTATCAGCCTTCACGCGATAATCCGTATTTGGCTGATTTCTAGTAGATGTATTTTAAAACACATCTATAGAGTTTAGCGCCACTGGTTATGCAAATATTTGCGGGTCGTGATATTTGGAAGATGGAACGTTATCGCGAGAACTTTAATCGTTTGTACACAACTTCCAAAAAATAAGGAAGAACTTCACTATTTAATATTGAGGAGAATAATATGAGATTAAAATAGTCAAGTAAAATATCTCATTTTTCGACAGAGGGCTTATTTTACAATAAAGAAGAAGAAATTTTTTATGGATTCTCTTTAGGGAGAGGAGAGATATAATTTATTTATAATTTACAAATAAATATTTGTTAAGATAAAAGAAATATTTTTACTATCAGAAGTTATCCTCCCGAGATTATTGCATAATTTGGCGAGAAATTATGACGTCACCGCGAGATTAAGGATATAAAAGTGCGTCCTGGCAGCATTTTCTGTAGTATTTGATATATTGAAATTCCGAATTGTCAAACTATATAATATAGGCGCCACTGGCAAGCTACGCGCATCTTATCGCGGGCAAACACCGCTCGGCTAAACTTGTAGTTTCTATCTCAGTTGCTCGTCTATCAAATTATATATATACACGCAGACATACAACGTACACGCGCACGTTTATAATATGCGTATAAGAAGGTAGCCGCGTCGCACATATCAATACATGTATGTATATAAAAGTATTTCTCGAAATTGCGCAATGATTCATTTCATACCGCAATGTAATAAAATGTGACAGGGAGACTATTTTTAGCAAAAATTGCATTACTATGAGGCAGAAATAGAGGAGTTTCCCGTCCATTACACGCGAGAGAGAAAAAGCATATTGCGTCTTCTCTTGACGCAGATTAATTTGATGGAAGTCCGGATCGAAATCGCTTCTTAATACGCTTCATTAATAGATGAGTGTACTTGCATGTAGACGTTGTGACATAAATAATATTGACTGCTGCCGAACAGATTAAGACGGTCGTTAAAAAGTCTAGTCTAATAATGAATTAGGATTAGAACGTTATTATTTACGAATATTATAATATTAGATTATACACTGCTATTATTATTATCCCTTTCGCGGTATTTAATTTTTATTACAAGTAAAAGAATCTTACGTTTATATTTAAGCAAAAAAGAATAAATTTATGGAATCTCATAATGTAATAATAAATGATATTTTTTTTTAAATTATATATATAATTTCTAAAAAAATAAAAAGATGGAAATACCAGAATAATATTTGCGATATTATCGAAACGCTTTTGACACGGCAAAGTAGACATGCCCGATGAATCGCAAATGAGTAAACTTTAGTCGCGTTTTGCAAGGAATGGATCTTTGCGGTTGCGGTTCGGAGATGAGGAATTTGGCAAATACGTTCCTGGAGAATCTTTTTTTTTTTTTTTTTTTTTTTTTTTTTTTTTTTTTTTTGGGGGGGGCGTTTGCGTTCAAGGCAATGTCGGTTTTGGTTAGGCTAGGCAAGGCAATGTCGGTTTTGGTTAGGCTAGGCAAGGCAATGTCGGTTTTGGTTAGGCTAGGCAAGGCAATGTCGGTTTTGGTTAGGCTAGGCAAGGCAATGTCGGTTTTGGTTAGGCTAGGCAAGGCAATGTCGGTTTTGGTTAGGCTAGGCAAGGCAATGTCGGTTTTGGTTAGGCTAGGCAAGGCAATGTCGGTTTTGGTTAGGCTAGGCAAGGCAATGTCGGTTTTTTTTTTCGTTTGTTATAGCTGGTGCGGTCGTTGCGCTCGTACGATCGGCGTGTACGCGTAATATATACACACGCGTGACGCGGTCGCAATGGAGCCGTCGTCGGTGGCCGGCTTTCTTACGAGAGCGCGTATCGTTAGGTATGCAACGCGCACCTATACGGAGCCGCGCGCGCGCGCGCACGGTCGTAGAAAGGCCGTTTGAAGGACAAGGGTCACGTCTCTCCGAGCGCCGATATATATACGCGACACGGTCACTACCTTTACTACCTTTACCGTATAGCCGTCGACCCCGATGCGGTGCGACTGCCAGCCCGCTTACCAGCGTGATCTCACGCGCGCTCGCGGACGAACGGATCGCGAAATTCTTTCCTTCTTTTTGGAATAAGTAGAATAGAGAAGAGATTGCCTTCGGAATCGAGGTCAAATAATCAAGGATTTATACGAAATATAAATAATGTAAAGTAATTACGAAATGAAGAAAGATGAACAAAAAGCAAGAAAAAACCCCTTTTAAAATTATATATACATATATATAGTTACAATATTAAATTGCAGAAATGATAGAAATAATTAATAATTAATAAAATTAATTTAATAATTAATAAA
>NW_021853425.1:575620-587166 GCF_003651465.1 Formica exsecta
AATAAAAAAAAATATATGTATATTATGTGTCATTTGCAAAACGCCTGTATTTGCATTACTATTATTCTTTACTTACAACTTTTTGTGTGTTAATACTTTAAAACATGGGGTTGCATGATTTATCATTTTTAATATAAAAATGAATAAAAAATCGAATTATATTATATTTACTATATTTTTAATCACAATGAATGGAAGATGGAAATCTGTCCTTATAAATAATTTTTTTCTACATTCTACGTACACTACTTTATGTTGATGCATGCAGCTTATCTTTTTACGTGCAAAATCGTCGTACGTACGCGGAACAGCGTGATCCTGCAATGTGCACCCACGTTACGCAGTTAGTTGGCTCGGCCATGCCAAGGTTGGGAACCTTATCTAAGCTTCAAGGTGTTTGACCCAACTGGGAAAACACATTGGCACTCCGGTTGGCTTTGCATCGCTACGGCTGCTCGCGACCGATCCGTTTAAAGCACTGTTCACAATTTGCTTTCCTTATCGACCGGAGCGATATAAAATGTGCGCTATAAACGCGGATTTTATTGTTCGTCGTCGCGGAGATGGAATGTCGATATTAACTCTTCTATTAACTATCGAGAAATAAAAATTGCAGTTCCTCCGTCATGTCTTAATCTTACATGAAAAAGTATTATTCGATTTTTATAAAAATTTGCTGAAACAGATAATTGCATTGAAATATAGTTTTTCACGGTTTTTCACAATTGAATTATATTTTACTTAACTTTGTTTTATTCGCATCAGACGCATAATTCTTTTTTCTTTTGAAAATGTTTTCAGTGGAAATGTATTAACTTCACAAAGTGCATCGCTGTTAGTTTATGTTAAATTCAACGATTTGTCGATCGAAAGAACGTCCGTGCTTCTTCTCGGCGACACGAATTGAATTCGCACGAGAAACGCGCAAAGATATAAATCGCCGCGCCGAATTCATTTACGAACGTAAAATATTGGATCGATCAAAACAACACACTCCCAGCCGTTCTCCGCGAAGAGTTGTCGGGAGAGGGGGGAGGGAGGGGGAGAGACCGTCAGCATTATTCTTCGCAGATCGCTGCGCGGCGCGTCGATAAGTAATTGCATCCAATTTCTCTGGAATTCGCTTTTGGGCCGAGTGCCTGCGACGATGGCATCGCGTATCCCGCTCCTTTTTCTCCTCTCGCTTGCCGAAATTTATTATCCACCGTTATTTGCCTCATCCTTCTGTGCGAATCGTCCCGAGCGGTCGCGCGACCCAAAGATTTGCAAGTTTTCCCCGCGTCTATAAACGTGCATTTTCTAACATTTTACATCTATCTCCCGCGATATTTTCAATAATTAACGAGTTGCGAAGGAAAAGCTTGTGTCCTCCCCGCAAGTGATCGATCAATCGATGTTGCTGCTGGGCATTCGTTCTTTTCTCGATTCGAATCTTTAATTCTTTGATCGTGAAATTCTCTCGCGGTCGTGCATCTCGCATCTCGATTTTATGTATATCGACGGATTACAATTTTAACTGGCCGTATCTCTTGCGAGATGTATGTATACGCCCGTTTCGTCTCGACGGGCGGGACGATTGCGGCAGCGACGCGCGATGGTATCGCATTCCAAACGAGACTCCAGATACTTTAGCCGGCGCTGTCGCGTGGCTCGGGACGACGCGTTATTTTTCTCTCATCCGTGTTTACACACGCTCCCGTGCAAACACCTTGCCGTATCGCTCTGCGCGGCGATTGGTATGCGACTGGGAAGGTCGACACTCGAGATCTGCGTATGCTGCAAACGATAAATATCTGCGACTGTGACTCCGCGTTAGCCATTAGAAGCCCGCGCGATAGAATTATTTTATTATTTTATTACAACAATGTTTATAAATTCGTATATATTCTGCTAGAATTATATTTTACAAAATTTATAAAAAAATGTAAGACGATTGTATCTGTCTGATGATTGAATTGATATGAGATTCTCTGTAGCATCCAAAACGCGAGTCTCGCGAGTTTCAATTCTCATATTAATACACTAACACGTTAAATATATATCATTAGACTATCTTGTAAAAGCATTTCGTGCTTCTACGTCTTCGTAGAATCGGCCTTACACGGTTGGAAGAATTAGTCTGGCAATGCAAAGAACGGCGGGTAATTCTCGGCGCGGTCGCCGGCACCGATTCATTGAGGGGTTTTTCTTAACCGGACTGAAATCCTTGGAAACGAGAGCGGTTATGAAAATAAAAGGCTACGGACGGTACCGTCTCTAAGAGACAGCCAGACGAAATAATACGTCTCTCTTCCTCTCTCTCTCTCTCTATCTCGGCGCTGAGAAACGAGGACACTTAAGAACCGCGGCAAGCTGCAGTCAATTTCGTAATTGCTTCTTTATCGCGATCTTCAGAGAACCGACAGAATTGCTTTATTACAGGGCTTTCAGTCAGTCTGCTTCCAATTTTCCAAGCACATGCGTCGCGTCGGCTCGCTCGCACGCGCGCCGTTCGCTTGCCTTGCGGTGGCGTGGCCCACATTTAGTGACTGCGTTTATTGTATCGCGGCCGTAAGATCGCAGGATGCATCTCGCGAATGCGATCTCTCGCAATCTCGCGCGTTCGTTTCCTCTCCCGACGCGTTATTCCCCCCGCACTAGTGGCGTATAGTGATAGGAAGATCGTTTGCTTTTACTTTAACGTTAGGCATTGCGACGAAGAACAGCTCTTGCTGTATTAAATTAAATAAAATTTATTCTAAATTTTTCATCAATTATTTATTCTAGCGTCTTAAGCATACGATACTTTTTCGTATGCACGATCTCTAGCGTCTATATGATTTTTGATAATTATTGCGATTATTCTTGGTCCGCGATAACAGCTCAGTAGTCGAAATAAAATGCGCAACGCAACGGCGATCAGTCATCAGGAATTGCTAAAAAACGATCGCAGATTAACATGAAAATTTGACGCCGGCGACGGGGACGTCGACGACGACGACGGCGACGGCGGGCGACGCGACAGGCGTCCTTGCTCCAACCGCTCGCGCTACTACCGATGACGTAATCGTCGCGATACCCCGCAATCTTGGCGCCGCGGTAAACTCGTAATATCTATTTTTATCTGTGGTGGAAGCAAGGGGCCTCCCCGAGTCCCCCGTCTTACCGGCATTCTATCTCTTTCTTTCTCTCTCTCTCTCTTTCTCTGTCTTGTGTGGACGCCGCTTTTACGCCACACACGTACCGAGCCGCAAAGAACGAGAGAAAGATAGAGAGAGAAAGAGAGAAAGGGAGCCAAGCTGAGTTGAGCCAAGCCCCGATGTCCGAGGAGACTCGAAATCGAACGACGTTTATTGCGGTCGAGATAAGAGCGTGCTTTCGGTCGTACTATTCGTGTTTTCATGTACAACGAAGTTTCTGATCTGGCATTCCGAGCGAGTTCTTGCAGTTAATGTTTGATTAGCTCGGCGAGACCGGTCATTAATCGGCTTACCAATCATCGGCAAGAGCGAGTAGCGAGAACGTGGAAGCTGTCTTCGACAGCTGTGCACTATAGGTAACGCGAAATTTGCTGACTCGAGAACACGTTTTGCGATATTAAATGTTGTGACGCAATAAAACGTAAAGGAAAGAGAGCAAAGTTAAACGGATTAATTTATGTCAAAGTATTTAGTTGGATGCTAATTTAGTATTTAAATAATAACGAACTTTTACATAACATTTCTGTAAATAAAGTTATCTATCTTTTTTCTATATTAAAAAAAAAAAAAGTTTCCATCTTTCTAATCTATAATTTGATTATATTATTTTAGACTTCAAATGGACTTGGATTCATACATTTAACATATTACAATATAAAATATAAAGATTATAATATATTATTAATTATATTAATATAAATTAATGCAATTATTGCATATGTCTATTTCTTGCAAGTCTCCACTTTAGACTTCTTCTCTCTCTTTCCTTTAAAATGAAATTTAATATAGATTTGACATTATGCAATATAATACCATCTATAATATAGAATACGATATTAAATATTAAATGAATAATAATTTGGAATATTAAAAACATTATGATAATGACGATATGATTTTCGATATTAATTCGTAAAAAAATGTATATCATTCTGGACTTATAAAACGAAATGCAATCCATATTCGATTGCTATGCGCCTTGTACGCTGTTCTCACGAATCCTTTTATACTCGCTCGACTGGACTCGTCCAGGCTGAGGGATCTGGCGCCGTCTCCGCGACGACGCCATCGGAGACGCCGTAACGGCGACAGCGTGGGACTTGCCGGCAACCGGTCCTTTGTAATACCGCCCGCAGTTTCTCTCCTCGTATAAACCTCTTTACCGGGAAGGAAGCCCTATCGTTAAGAAAGGATCTCGCTTCGGGAAGTCTTTTATCGGGCTAACATCCGGGGATGAAAACGAATTTTTGGAAAATCGAGCATTTCCACCGTGTAACACACGGAAGTACTATTGTATTAAATGTGATCAAGTGAAACACTTAGGATTACGAAAATCCGGATGTATTAGAAAGATTACGATCTTAAGGATCTCTTCTTTCGTTCGTTAAGACGAATCAGAACATTGAAGTACCGCATTCACTCTTTTTCTGGTTTTTAGTCCATATCTTTTTTTCTTTTAATATATTTCGGAGAGAAAAATTCGTCATATCTAATTTTGATACCGTGCGCCAATTATTTTCTAGGATAACAATCACAATAATGTCATTTGTAAATATATTGATGAAGAAGAGAATGATGTAATGTTTATCTTTCTTTCTTATATCCTGTCCACAGGTGAGACGGGGCAGAGGGAATGGTGCACCCTGGCGTACTGGGAACTGGGTGGTCGAGTAGGTCGTCTGTATCCCGTGGAGCCGTCGACGGTGAACGTCTTCGATTCACTCCACGACGGCGACGGCCTCTGCCTGGCAACTCTGACCGAGAATCACAATGCACCGCCCGCAGTCCAGCGTACGCGCAGCAAAATCGGCCTCGGTAAGATCTTGTCTTAAAATTTTTAATCTGTAGGGGAATTCCGTCTTTGAAGAATGCTGGTCTTCGTATTTTTTGCTTCGCTTTAAAGACTGTCCATTCATGTCACGCCTGGACTATATATATTTAATCATTAAAAAAAAATTATTTAATAAAATATAATATCATTATGTAAAATCTTTTCAATTTTTGATTATATTATGCACACAGTAGAAAGAAATATTATATATTTAAATACAAGAATATATTTTTTAATGATGTGATTTTTTCATAACAATGTAGGAGAAAAATATTTTTATCCTATATTATTTCTATCGTAAAAACAAATTGTGCAATGAAGAATTAAAAACAAAGTTACTTCCTAGTATTGGCTTGTTTATAAAATTACCTGAACGTAATGGAATGCATTTTCATGACGGATGTCTCTTTTGCATTTTCGCAGGACTAACGCTCAGCCAGGAAGCGGACGGTGTATGGGCGTACAATCGGTCAGAGAGTCCGATCTTCGTGCACTCACCCACCTTGGACGAACCGGAATCGAGGACTCTGCTGGTCTACCGGGTGCCGCCGGGTTTCTGTCTCAACATCTTCGATCGCGCCAAGATCCTGCAGCTTCCATACAACGGCGGCGGTGGCAGTGGCGGTCAGACCGCCGGATTTGTTGCTTCCGGCCCCGTCGACATTAATTCCGTCCGTATCAGCTTTGTCAAGGGCTGGGGACCCAAGTACTCGCGACAGGAAGTCACCTCTTGCCCGTGCTGGCTCGAGATACTCTTGGCGCCGTGTAGGTGATCGTCCCCCAAGCTAGCCGGGCTGAAAGGATATCGTCAAGTCTCATCCCTAACGCGTCTCTTCTTCCTCCTCGTTGTCGTCGTCGTTGTTGTTGTTGTTGTTGTGCTCGGGGAGGATCGCTGATAATGATGCGACCGTGGCCTTTAGCTCCGTCCTAACGAGAGCTGTGTTAATAATGACTAAATAAAACAAAAATAAAAACGTGCCGGGAGCGACATGCCAGCGGCATGTGCCGGGGTCGCCCCAACAACCCCAGCAGTCTTACCAAAGTACACACCGTAAAAGTAATACGTCTAGAAACAACGTCGCGTTCTGTTTCGACAGTAGAACGAGAGATAGAAACGAAGATCGGAGATCGTTCGCCGAGCGTGTTTATCGAACGCGTACGAACGGAGGAACTTACATGGACGAGTGGTACATAGGATCTTTCTTACAAAGCGTGCGTTTGATTCGATTAGTTTTTTTTTTATCCTCTCGATTGTTTAGGCCCGTTGATATTATTCTTGAGATTCATGTGAGAATTTTCGATAAGGGAAACGGAGAGTCGGGCTTCCGGTAGATCTAGTCACTTGCGTTTATGGTCTGCATGCGCCGACTCACGAAATCGCGCGCGTAGATTCTGCATTCAACATGGTAGGGAAAATTCTTAGTCTTATAAAGATGAAATATGAAGCAAAGGATAATATCGACGAAACAAAGAGGTATGTAAATAAAATGTATTTTACGATTGCTCCGTCTTTCTTTTCGAAAGTGATTATTCGAAAAGAAATCTATCGTATAATCACTTTTGTTTTATCAAATATTTGATAAAGTTTATTAAGATAATGCGATATATGTAACATATAAAGTAATGAAATATTTAGCTGCTTCTAAATAATTTTTTATAAATTATTACGAGAAAATTATTCTCTCTTTGTTATAAATTTGAGTTTCGCAAACTCGTTATATCTCCTAGAACTTATATTACTGAAAACAAAAATAAATTAATATATTTGTAATTTATTTATATAGTTATGAGAGATTAATAAGTAAAATTATAAAAAATGATTATGCGTTTAACATGCATTTAAATTAGTTCTTATAAAAATTAAATCTTTTCTACATACAATTTTTATACAAATTGTAAAAAGTAGAATATATCATTTTTTTTTTTTTTACAGTAATAAAAATATTTTAAAATAGTACTTTAATTAATAGGACAAATTATATAAATAATATAATATTATTTGATAAATGTATATTTCCGTTTAAATAAGATTGATAATTAAAATTAGGCTTAAATGCAACTTTTAAATTGACTGTAGTGCAACATCCACAAGCTCTTGGAAATTATTAGTGGGTAACAACGTGAGGGTCGAAAAAGAATTTCTTGACGAATCGTGAGAACTTTTATCAATAGGACGAATTCTTTAACTGCATTTGTATTCTGCTCTAATTGTGTTTTTTGCCATTAAAAAAGGTCCAGAGAAAATGACTGAAACTGTAATTATTTTCGTCTTGTATTTCTCGACTAATATTGCTGTATTAACTGAGCATTTAAGTTCATTTAAGCATAATTTTAATTATTTATTTGCATTATTGGTGTTGTTTTGACTATTTCAAATAAGATTATTTTTATTAATCTGAGAAACATGCTTCAGTAGCATAAGTTCTATGACAAGTCACGAGATAGAATTGGAATCGAATAATTGTTCGATTGATTAGTGTTAAAACAAACGTGCCACGAGTTCTAAATATGTTATCTCCGGTCGTCGTTCGGTGCTGTACATACGTATAGTATATGTACATACACTGTGCCTTCCCAGCTTCCCTCCGTGGTGCAGCGCGTAATTTATATAGTTATGAGATTAATAAGTAAAATTATAAAAAATGATTATGCGTTTAACATGCATTTAAATTAGTTCTTATAAAAATTAAATCTTTTCTACATACAATTTTTATACAAATTGTAAAAAGTAGAATATATCATTTTTTTTTTTTTTACAGTAATAAAAATATTTTAAAATAGTACTTTAATTAATAGGACAAATTATATAAATAATATAATATTATTTGATAAATGTATATTTCCGTTTAAATAAGATTGATAATTAAAATTAGGCTTAAATGCAACTTTTAAATTGACTGTAGTGCAACATCCACAAGCTCTTGGAAATTATTAGTGGGTAACAACGTGAGGGTCGAAAAAGAATTTTTTGACGAATTGTGAGAACTTTTATCAATAGGACGAATTCTTTAACTGCATTTGTATTCTGCTCTAATTGTGTTTTTTGCCATTAAAAAAGGTCCAGAGAAAATGACTGAAACTGTAATTATTTTCGTCTTGTATTTCTCGACTAATATTGCTGTATTAACTGAGCATTTAAGTTCATTTAAGCATAATTTTAATTATTTATTTGCATTATTGGTGTTGTTTTGACTATTTCAAATAAGATTATTTTTATTAATCTGAGAAACATGCTTCAGTAGCATAAGTTCTATGACAAGTCACGAGATAGAATTGGAATCGAATAATTGTTCGATTGATTAGTGTTAAAACAAACGTGCCACGAGTTCTAAATATGTTATCTCCGGTCGTCGTTCGGTGCTGTACATACGTATAGTATATGTACATACACTGTGCCTTCCCAGCTTCCCTCCGTGGTGCAGCGCGTATTCTCGGGAAATAAAAGTGCGCCACGTGCCAAGCTCGTTTTGCACGAAAAATATAATACCTCCTCCTCCTTCTCCAGAGCTTTGTACTACAGTAATACAATGTACTGTGATAACAGTCCGACGCAAGTCTTGTTTTTTCTTCCCTTTTTTTTACGATTGACACGTTGCGAAGACGAGAGAGAAACCATGCAGAACGAGATACGTTCACATATAATGATTAAACAGAGGAGATTCTGCACATCGGAAATGAGAGAAACGGTATCATTAATTTTGCGAGAATTATTTTCTCAACTTATCGCGTTAACTGTCAAAATGTTTCGACTAAGATGAAAAAAAGCTTCTGGGTTTTTTTTTCCCCCTCTTTAAAACACCGTTATACATATTTCTGGTTTTTGATGTGCAGGAAATTTCCTCAAAGAGATTGTACACGAAACGCGCATATATACAATATGCGAACATTTTTTTATATATACTCTGTAGATAGCAATCGATTTTTTGAAAGAAGGAAAGAGCGTACATAGTGTTCAGAACAATATGTTTAAGTACATACGATGTAATATGTACCAGTCATACGTATTCATTCACACTCTCGTACACAATACATACATGCGTACATAACACACACATACAATCGACTGATCGATCCGTAGGATTTTTTCGACTATTATATTACTTTCGTACTACCGCTTTTATCGATGTAAAAGTGGCCGTTACTTTGTAATGACGATTGAACGGATTGAGAGCTACGAGAACGTTATATTGTAATGTGTATACGCCGCTTGAATGTTATATATTAATATGTATACAGAGACGTATACACAAAAATGTTGATAGGTAGCTAACTGTGTCAGAGGGAGAGAAAGAAAGATTGAATGAGAGCGAGAATCGGGTTAGATCATCGGCGAAAATAATTGTAACGACGATAAGAGGAATTCCGCCAACAAATTATTCACTCTGAGCGACTCCGCGATTTGCTTTTCGTAGGTCCTTTTTCACTGCCCCCAACACGTTGTTGTGGTCGAGATCTATCTAACCGCCTCCTTTTGCCGCAATTAAGACCGAGCTTACCGCTGCTCATGCACTGCTTTGGAACGCGTTTAAAATGATATTACATATATACGCTGTCCGCGCGATGTAAGATGGTATTTCATGATTTACGAGACATGTCCATATCTCCTCGAAAGAATGTAAGCTATCTCGATGTCATCGTCTTGAGCTCGAGGTACTAATATTTGTCAACGATCTTCGCATCTTTCTATATATATTTTTCTCACCTTGACTTAACTAATACATCTGCAACGACATCTCTATAATGTTTTAATTTTCATTAAAGTTACAGTAATTCGAGAAAAAGATAATGATATAATAGAAATAATTCAAGAATAAAAAAAGTAACTTTAATTTTAAAATGTATATTAAAAATAACACACAATGAATAATATAATATGAGGATCAATTTAATGCTAAATATAATTTGTGTCGAGATTAGTAGATTGGTCATTGTATGTATATGTTAACACGCACAAAATGCATAATGATTTTTGCAGATATTTGTAACTCTTGCTCGTTATATCGCGTTTAAGCATTCAAAAGAGAGCGTACACGGTCGTCGCGCATTAGGAACAAAAAGGAACTTACGAAGGCGTACTAAAATTAATGGTAAGACTGTCCTACGACGTAAATACCGCTACGAGAACGACTGAATGCTTCTTCCTTGCGATGCCTCGCAATAAATGCGAGAGCGATTTCTCCTCTGTTTGAGGAATTTAAGGGAAGAAAAGATTCACTCGTTCAAAAATGCGAACAAAATACGATATAATCTCAGAGGAAACTTTTTAAAGGAAAAAGGCAGATTGACGCTCACAAAGTGCAAGAAACCCAATAGCAAACTCGCAATAATAAATTTGTTTAATAAATTATTAGAGAAGTGAAAAAAAGTAGGAAAGTACTCTGTTTAATTCATAGATCTTTTTCTGTCAGTTTTTTATATCTCTTATGAATTTAAACTTTGCGGAATTTTATTTGCGTTTGTTAAATTTAATGTGTGATTTTCGTATAATGAATTATTATAATTACAGTTTCTATATCGCTGTCAATCTTTCTGATATTCTTTATACTGTTCTGCTTTTCTTCAACTTTCTTGGAATATTCGTGGATTAAAAAATGCAGAGAAATTATAGTGGAAGATCTTTGCGTGAATTTTTTGTAGTGTCATAAAATTGTTGAAAACACGAAAGTCTACATTGAGATCTAAGTTAATTTTAAAAGGGAGCTCAGATGTGTGTGAATAATGTAATATACATCTTCGATGAAGATTTTCTCAGATAAGAAAAGCTAAATACATCTGTTGTATACATTCGTAAATTGCGTGAAACATTTTTGCATTTCGATTGAAAACATAGATTCGTATAATGCATGGATTGTCTTTTTTCACTTTACCTCTATTCGTTCTGCGTTATTTTTCCTTACATCTTCCCTTTGCGCTTCGCCATCTTCTATTTTTTTACAATCCACGTTTTCCATCTTTCATTCAAGTCTTGACGTTCTGTTTCACTTTTTTCATTCGAGACTCTTGACAGCAAACCTTTTTGTTTAAAAATGATATTCAAGAATATTTTCTTTGATTTTCAAATTATATTATTATTGTTTTTTTTTAATTCACAAGATACTTGTTTGATATAAAAATTTAAGGGAGCTCAGATGTGTGTGAATAATGTAATATACATCTTCGATGAAGATTTTCTCAGATAAGAAAAGCTAAATACATCTGTTGTATACATTCGTAAATTGCGTGAAACATTTTTGCATTTCGATTGAAAACATAGATTCGTATAATGCATGGATTGTCTTTTTTCACTTTACCTCTATTCGTTCTGCGTTATTTTTCCTTACATCTTCCCTTTGCGCTTCGCCATCTTCTATTTTTTTACAATTCACGTTTTCCATCTTTCATTCAAGTCTTGACGTTCTGTTTCACTTTTTTCATTCGAGACTCTTGACAGCAAACCTTTTTGTTTAAAAATGATATTCAAGAATATTTTCTTTGATTTTCAAATTATATTATTATTGTTTTTTTTAATTCACAAGATGCTTGTTTGATATAAAAAT
>NW_021853425.1:587498-590690 GCF_003651465.1 Formica exsecta
ATATATATATAGTCTCCGGATTTTGTGATATATTGCTTTTGTGTCATCTGGTAATAAGGAATATTATTATGTCAGCAAATGGCTGTCTATCCGAAGCGTGTCAAGCAAGACTGAGGTTTCCGATTAAGAATAATTTATCCTTACGCCTATCCGTTGCAAGATTTATCTCAAACGAAATGATTGGCTGTCGCCAATCATAAAATGGCCGGCCACTTGTTTGACGAATTACCGTTTCTCTCGGGCAGCGGGACGTGCCATTATCCAGTAGTAGTAATAACAAGAGTAATAATACTAATGTTAACGATCGAACAACAATTAGAGTCGTTTGCTAGCGTTTACTAACTCTTAACTGCTGTCAGACGACCGACCACTCCACGTGTCTCTGCGGGGCTAGGTTTAAATAATCTTTAAACCGTAGATATACACATATACACATGCAATACGAAAGTTCCTCGTTAGCGAGATTAGATGCCTTCGAGTCAATTAACAATTAATCACCGCGTTCCGAGTTTGACTGAAACTTTTTTGCTTGGAGAGAAAAAAAAAATTACGCGACAAAATGAGGAGTTTGCCGATTTCGTGGTATTCGTACACAAGAACGAACGAAACAAAATTGAGCAAATGAACTAATGAAGGCAGCTAATTTCCCTATAAGGACTCTACGTCTGTGAAACATAGTGCCTTTACATAGCCGTTCACTGTTACATTAAATTAATATTTAGAGCGACAGACAACTTAGCGAATATATATCACGCGATTATCGATAAAAACTAACTGTTGTTGATAGGTAAGCGCTTTATCGGCATCGGTACGGTATTACTGCCTCCTTAACAAGAAAGCCCTCTGCTCGTACGTATCTTTTTTTCCTTTTGAATTTATTGATTCTCTCTGTTCTTCTTCCTTATTTTTCAGATTAATGATATATATACCGGATGGGAGCTTTGATAAAAAAAAAAAAAAAAAAAGAGAAAAAACTTTGATATATTTAGACAAATTTCCGCGATTCCTGCCGTGTTCTACGTTCTAGAGATACGCTTTATACGTCCGTTAGGATGTAATAAATAAAGAAATAGTGCCTTATACCACGAGACATTGTGCTTTTCGAAAGTTCAAATAGTAGGAGAGAAAAGGGAGCGTTCTAAAACAGGCAATTTTTAGATATTCTCCTTTCAGTCGTATCTTAAATTGTAATCTCGCAAAATTGATAAGATGTCATTCTTCGTTGTCGAAGAGAACTTACGTATATTCTTGACACATTAAGAATCGATCGTTTCACCGGAAATCATTGCGAGCTCGTCGACGAATTTAGAAATATGAAATTTAGAAATAATCTAAAAACAACATCTTTCTAGTCCGATTACGAAAGAATTCTGCAAAAAATTATCGATACTTTTCACGATAACGATATTTCGAAAATGCGAGTTATATATACCTAAAAGAATTTTTTATTTCTTAATTACATAAGTTTGTTTATATGTATCACATATTGCGTTCGCCGGCAAATTCGAAATTCGTCGATGTGAAAACGACGTTGTACCTTTGCTTGACAATTACTTGTATGATTTCCAACTTAAAATCGAGTCGCGACGAGCGAAGGTTTTTAAGATAGAGGGGTTTTAAGAAGGTTTTAAGACCGTTTATTTAAAATATTTATAGGTAAAAGAGCCTTCGTTAGTGGCTACCCCAATTCCTCATTTTGAATCACGCGCAATAAGATATACGCTAAACAAAATATATATTAGATATGCATATTATATATATATATATATAATTGATGCACGGAAAGAGAGCACACGAGACGAATCGAAATGAAGTAAAGCAACGCGCTGCTGTATATATTGTACATAAAGTATGTACGCATGTGCGCGCACATATGCATACGTTATACATACTATGTATATATTATATATTATGTCGTCGACGAGACGACGATAATAATGATAATAACGAATGGTAGTAATAATATTATAATAATAAAGAAAGCAGATATCGAATAAGTGCGAATAGCGTAACGAAATAACGATATTATTAGGTACCACACACCCCGAGAACTCACAATAGACAGCATGTCCCTAAAAGACGACTTAAAGACTTCTTATCATCCTTTGGATGAAAGAGTGCACACGAGACGAATCGAAATGAAGTAAAGCAACGCGCTGCTGTATATATTGTACATAAAGTATGTACGCATGTGCGCGCACATATGCATACGTTATACATACTATGTATATATTATATATTATGTCGTCGACGAGACGACGATAATAATGATAATAACGAATGGTAGTAATAATATTATAATAATAAAGAAAGCAGATATCGAATAAGTGCGAATAGCGTAACGAAATAACGATATTATTAGGTACCACACACCCCGAGAACTCACAATAGACAGCATGTCCCTAAAAGACGACTTAAAGACTTCTTATCATCCTTTGGATATCTTTAAGATGTCTTTTGGCCTTCTTGTGCTGTCTGGATATATATTATTTTCAATATCATTGTATTCAATTCCGAAATCAAATAACACACGCTTACTAAGCGACGATCGTGTGTCGACGATCAAGAAAGAAATCCTCTCCACTCATTTTTACGAGAAAGAAAACAAATATATGAAATTGCAAATTTGTACCTGACGCGTTATTAATGATCAAACATCAATCATATCACAAGTCCTACTTTAAATCTTCATATATACATATATATATATATACATATATATATGATTTGCTATTTTATATATGCACACATACACATGAGTGCTATATTTTATATTATTTATTATGCTCAATAGTATTATTCTACGTTTTTCTTAGTAAACAACACGCAAAACTTTCATGAAGAGCATTTAACATAATTCTTGGAAAATGGAAGAAGATCCCGATAAATATATACTATTTGAGAAAAAGTTAATTATAATAGATATATAAATATGATAATAATAGATTTCCAATTTATATATATATGATACGTAATGTTTGTAATGTCACCGGAGAATGATCGCGGTTTAATACATACTTTATAACAAATAGATTATAGATATCGGGTGATTAAATCCTGAAACTCTTGTAGAGCTTGACATAAGAAACGACACTTAATCCTCTTAGAAACTGCCAGATAAATATTTTCCGTTCACTGCGATGATTAATACGTAAACTTGTAAAATGCATCAGTCTGCTCTTCCTCTTTCCC
>NW_021853425.1:591009-638805 GCF_003651465.1 Formica exsecta
CTTTCCCTTCCTCGCCAACAATGTAATACAAGGATAACATTTTCCGAATCATCACGCCACTTTTTTCACGGAATTGGACACCAACAAATTAAAATGCCTTTTCTTTTTCTCTCTCTCTCTCTCTCTCTCTCTATCATTTCATTTTTAACATTTAATATTAACACTTTATTTTTAAATTCGAACACTCGTAACAAAGAAACAGATCGCTCTTCACATTTCTTTCATCACTAATTGAAACACGCATCCAAGGCTACGCAGCGTATTACATTCCACACGGATGTAAGAGATATACAAATATAATTTTATAAATATCTGTTGGAATGATTATTTACAAAGAAATGCAATTTGATCGACAAGCGCTCGTTAGATATAAAATATATCATTGTTCAATAAAATCAAAACATTAATGAATTGATTGATGATTGATAAAAATTGAGATTATTATTTATTATTCAAAATTGTTTATCCAAATAAATATGAACGAATACATTGCGTAGTTCTCAAAATAAATTAAATATACTTAAAAATATAAATCTCTCTATATAATTGTTTTGATTTCACTGAACATTGATATAAGATGCAAGTATAAAAAAATTGGAATATAAACTTTGATAAAATCGAGAATTTGTCGATCGATGGTAATAATTATTATTTACAGATTAATAGGCACCATCGTGTATTCCAAATTGTGCGCAAACGTCACAGCACGTAAAAAATAATACGGAACATTTTATTTGACACTTTGAACTTTTTTTCAAGTTTAATACATGTCCTTCTCTCTTCTAGTTTTCTTTTGATTTTCACTTCTTGTCTTTGTTTGGAATCAGAAAGGACAGCATTCCGCCAACTGAAGAGGATAAGTTGTTTATTATTATCCTTTTTATCTTTTATTTTAGCACTACTCAATTTTGATAATTCTCTACTATTCGCTTAATCTATTAAAATTAAGTTTTGCGAAAATTATTTGATAAAATTAAATGTGACAAAAAAGTGACTACGAGTTTTTGGAAATATTAATTATATATTGTGATTCTGTTTTAATTTTTCTTAAATGAATCTGACATATTTTACTATACTCACATATGGTGATAGCGGCTAGTAGGAATATCGGGATCTCGCAGCTGAGATCCAGCAGCATACCGAATGCTAGATTACTCGCTACCGCGCCACATCTGCCCAAGCAGGCCATCATGCATAACGCAACGGCGGATATATGCGTGGGGAAGACGTCGACTGCCACGCTGGAAAGCACGATGTTTGCCGTGGTCAACATCAGGGAAAAAATGCACGCTGTTATAACGATCTGCAGCGAGGATTTGACGAAGTACATACCGAGACCAGCGATACCAGCTATAAGCATTGTAATCACTATATGAAAGAAAAAAATATTCATGTTAAAAAGATAAACCACAGATCTTGAAAAAAAGCAACTTTGCAATAATAGTATTAGTAATAATAATTCAGCTCATTGAACCCTATTTACCCGGCATTGTTCGACGACCAACTCGATTTGCCAGATGTCCGGAAATAATATTCCCGAATAAGCAAACGGCATTGATCGTCAGAGAGTTAATGAATACCCGGTCGTCTATGTGCGGCTTACATTCCGCTGTGGCTTCGTTTGCCAAAAGGACAAATGGTTCTTCCAGAACGGTGACATTCATTGACTGCGTATTGTGTATCAGCTCACAGACCGTCACTGATGCATTCGGATGCGATTGATGATAGCTCTCGAAACGATTGAACAATTCCGGCTGCCAGAGACTAAAGCCATAGTACCTAAACACGCCGGTTGAAAAATATTTCTTTTTATATTAATACAATTAAATATTTTCGTTATATTATTACTATAATATATAATATTATAATAAAAAGTAATAATATAAAGAGATGTAAGAATAGAGGACTTTTTTTCGCTAATGAAATTATGTAATTTTAATAAATATTTTTTGAATAGTACTCAAGAGAGGGGTGCGTATGCTTTAACAGTTGAGAGAAACTCACCCGAACATGTTTGTGAAATAAATCATCCACAAGAGAATGGCGTACTTTAAGAAGGGTGGCGAAGCAATGGTACGCAATTGCCACCAAATATTTTTCAGCAATTCCGCTAACATATCCGATGAGGAAACTGGTGTCTTGTCTTTTTTAAATTCGAATCCGGCTTCAGAAAGGAGTTCCTTCACCTAAATAAAGACACATTGCCAATTGAAGAAAGATATGTTTGCAATTTAATCCGGAGATGTTATTCAAAAAGTGATCATTATTTTTGCACTTACTGGAAATTCGCTTTTATCACGTCCAGTGTTTACCGCGTAGATCTTTTGGATAATCACGAGAGCCTCTTTGGTTTTACCTTGTGACAACAGGAACTTTGGGCTTTCGGGATATATGAGAGCTATCACTGCTATAGTGAAAATTGGTAGGCTAATAACGCCAAGGAATAATCTCCAAGAATTGTACCGAATGCCGTAGAAGTCGAAGGATATCGGCAACGGTATAATAATCCACGCCAAGCCTGGATAAATTAATGATTGTCAATAAATTAATAATTTGCGAATCTATTATAATATATTTAATAATTTATATCAATAATAAATCTTAAAATCAATAATAAACCTTAAAATCAACAATAAATCTTAATTTAAATAAATAATATATCATCTAAAAAATGTAACGCACATTATATATAAGAGTTCCTTATCTATTGATAATATTAAAAAAAAATCATTACCAGGTAATATCAACCAAGCAAGAGTGAAGAAAAAGCCTAGGAAACAAATGCTTTTCGCTCTGTGCTTCTCTGCATAAAATTCACCGAGATACGTATATAATAAGGAACCAGGTGCGCCCATCCTAAAATTAGCAGATAAATCATATACAGGCATGACATATATACGACATCATGTTTTGTGTTTTATTCACGGCTACTTGTTACTCACATGAATCCGCTTATGATTCTAAACACTAGGAATAGATTGAAGCTTTGCGAGAAACTTCCAATCAGCGTCAAGATACTATCGGAAAAGAGAGTCAGCAACAGGATATTTCTTCTTCCATAGGCGCCTGCGAAAACTCCCCAGAAAAGGGCGCTGATCACCGAACCTGGAGGGATCAAATTTAAGTATTAATAATCTAAATGTAAGCTTCAGAAGCCTTTATGATTTAAAAGCGTAAGTTTTGAGAAAGATAAATGCAAGTTCAGTAAATCTGGGATTTTACCTAGGAGGAAGGCGACGTTCAAAAGCCCTTTTTCTTCAGATCTCATGTTCAGATCACATTCAGCTGACGGCAAAATGTATGCGTTTGCACCATATTGACAGCCGACGCACATGAATATCACGCCGCAAACCAGCAGCAAAGTGTACTGATATCTTCCGTTTCCTATGAACGAGAAGTCTAATTTAAAGAAGCTGAACGTCATGCAAAGTGGATGATTATAAATCAATAATGTAATAAGAATTTACCACATATCTCCATCGCTTTCTCAAAATCTGCGATTTCTTCTGTGGACGCATTGCGATTTTCTTTTTCTAAAAAGATCAAAGTTTTCTTAAATTTATTTAAAGAGAGATAGAAGTACGATAATTATTGTAAAACGCCATGATTCGTAATAATACATTAAATCTAAAATTAAATTTTCTTTACCCGAGATATCTGGTTTGTGTTATGAACACGTATTCATTTATATCGCACCGTCGATGTGCTCGAAAATTATGTAACATTCGAAGTTTTATAAACAAACATACGCGTACATTCAAAATTTGATAGTATTCACAATTTTGCCAAGATACATCACGTATATACGTAGATCACGTATATACATTGACATAAATTGATTACACACGTCAACATTTTCCTATATTTAGTTGTCTGCATTATGGAATCGAAAGAATGTGCGTGTCATTCACATTCCTATATATATATATATACAATTTTTTAAATATTTATTTTTCTGTTTACATAGAAAAGCAAACTGAAAACTTGGCAGCGAGATAATAAAATAATAAGATTTGAAAACAAGTGTGTGATATCATCGAGGCAATGCTAAAGAATCAGATTTTAATCAGTTGGCAATACATCAAAAATATCTTACGAGTTCGTACCAAAAGAGGAAATAAATAGGAGATAGTTTTAATCTTCTAACACTGAAATTTAATCTCACACAAAAGATTCTTGCTAAAACAGTTTCAACAGTTTAATATAAATTCTATGTATGTTTGAGATTAAAATTTTGATTTTAATATTAAAATTTAAAGAAATTGTGATTTTAAAATTAATTCAAAATATATGATATTAATACATGTCGCAACGAGATAATTTATTAAGTATACCTTTTTCTTAGATTTTAATCAACAAGTACCCCATTGAAAATATAGAATGAAATTAGAGACTGACCTACTGACAGGGAGATGGTAGAGATGCGGCTGACCATGATGCAGCACCGGGAAAATTTCCAAGAGCAGTGTCCGGTACTACGACAGGCGCAATCTGCTCGATTGCACGACGAAGAAGCCTAATCTGCGACTGCGGATTGTGGATGGTACGGAAATGTCGTGACCTCCCTTGGACGTCGCTCGTCGATGACGATGGATCGACACGTTGACCGGAATCGTCGCCGCGACGCTTTAAATATTATGTCATGCGCGAGCGCGAATCCGAAAATACTTCCCCACTTTTTCGTGGCGATCACGGTCATTAATCGGAGGGGGATCCTCATTATTTCATGCAAATACACCTGTATGTTATAATAGCATATATAATTATTAACCAGGATCGTAAATACACTCATAATAAAGTATAACTGAATCTTTTTCTAATAATTATGTTATTATAACACACAGGTGTATTCGCATGGAATAATGAGGACCCCCCTCCGATTAATGATTGTGATCGCCGCGAAAAAGTAGGGAAGCATTTTCCGATTCGCGCTCGCGCGTAATGATGACATAATATTTAAAGCGTCTATATATATAACTTTTCAAAAATTTCTCTGTTTATAAAAAAACTTCTTCTAATATCACATTAAATTATTATTCTTTTATTGTAAATGAGAAAAATGGCGTTTTTACGCAAACCAGAAAAAAATAAAAATCTTACGGCGGACCTGTGATTTCCTAACGTATTGATGTTCGACTTTGAATCGATGTATTAACATTTCCTCGAATTTCGCCGCATTTCTGCTTACGCATCATTAACTCTCGATAGTCTCGAGTTAAA
Organism: Formica exsecta; assembly: GCF_003651465.1. NCBI lineage: Eukaryota > Metazoa > Arthropoda > Insecta > Hymenoptera > Formicidae > Formica > Formica exsecta. The sequence continues at coordinate 596,230 of NW_021853425.1, forward strand.
AAAGATTTCCAAAAAAAGATCTACATCTGTTCACGTAGGGCCCCATCTGTAACGGAAATCACGCGTTGCAGAAGAGGCAACTGAAATGATGAAACCGAGGAGATGTACGCGAAAGCGAAAAAAATTTCCTTCGAGTTGATAGATTTGTTTAATTAATTTGTTATTACAGTTTGTCTTTGTGCCGAAAAGCTGTCAAAAATCCGTCAGGCGGAAAAGTCAATCGGCGCGTGATCGGTTGGATAATATTTGTTTCAATTGCAGACGAAATTAAATTGCTCCCCGGCGAACATTTTATAAATAATCGTCATATTCGCGATCCCACTTGTGGCGCGATTTTTCTTTCCGCAGTGTTGCTGCTCCAAGTGTTTTCTCTTTCGCATTTTAAGCTTCAACAAAGGAGTCTATTAGCGGATTCCATTACTAGCATTATTATTCGCTCTGCCGCTAGAATGTTCCGTATGATGCCAAATGTAAATTCATTGCAAAATTCTTTTTTTTTACATTTGAAAAGCTTGGAACATTTTCCGTAAGAGTTAAAACAAAAGAAATTTTAAACATGAAATATACAAATTAAATTATATGTTCTCTTATTGCTCAATCTTATTGCTCTATCTCAAAATATTAAAGATTTTTAAATGCAAAGTTGAAGAGACTTTCTATAAAATTGATTGATTTTACAGAGACTTATCCGTATCTGTAATTAAAAAATATTTTTTTTAGATAGAGTTGCTTGGTCTCCAATTATAAGTAACGTTACTTATATTTAAACGCTTTATACTAGCAATGAGAAAGTGAGTATGCGCATACATACATAAGATACCGATGTCGACAATTATAAGAATGTTTGTCATGGGTGCGGTTCTTTTTTCATTAAGGAGACCAGAAACCTTTGAAGAGCTAAAAATTGATGTATGTATGTCCGTTGACCTGAGAATTAGGACCGAATCGATACCCCAACTCTCCACTTTTTTTTCACCATTCAATTATGGTTATCTATGTATGACAACTGTTTCTATATACTTGCATAAATAATTCGTGTGTAAAAAATATATAATTAAAATTATATAAAGTTTGTAAATGTATTAAAAACAATATATAGAAATGAATGGCAGTGATGCGAAAAGTATCTATCTGATAATTGTAAAAGCATTTATAATTTTTTTATTGTACGTATTTATCAATGGAAATATACATATATATTACATGCGTAGTATTAAGATATATGAAGCTGAATGAAATAAAAATCTCTGTATTAATTAGTTGTTTTGATGCTCATGCTTCTCTTTAGAAACATCTATTCGCCGGCAAACACGAAAATTTAATGTACATTTAGATCACGTGTTTTGTATAGGATGAAAAATTGTTGAAAAATTAATTATAAATGGACATAATTTTTCATTATATTACATGTTATATTTATAACAAAAAATTAATACAATTGCGATAATATTAGGAAACTATTCCGAATTCGATCATTCGTGTGTTCCTGATCCACAATTAGTATAGACACACATCGAATGATTTTATCGGCAGTGTCGGAAAATGAAGTGGCTACTATAATTCTATGTAGTTTCTGAAATGGATGTAGATGACGCAAGAACATCACGAAAAACACTCGAATGACCGCTCTCAGTCTCGTTTCTGTACGAAGTTACGAAAGATAAAAATAAACTTAGATGGCAGCTACATGCACGAATTTAATGATATAATAACAAAACCCCAACCCAACGTGATATATTGCACAGGATTGGAATTGTGATGAAAGTGGTGTGTTTTTAAAAGATCGTAAATAATCGAAAGATATGGCTACCGTGAAATTTGGGAAACATTTGAAAGAGTTGAGAATCCTCCTCTGCCAAAGGTCAAAATCTAGTCAAGGTGTTAGGTAAAGTCGTAACAAACGATAGAGGCGATGGTCTGTGATCTGAATCAATTTCAGTCAACTTGTGTGTGTACATTACAGAGATTTCATCGAACAACAATATGTACCGTTGAAGAAAAATAATCCAAGATTTCCCGTTTTGATTAGGGAATGCTCGTCAATCGAACCGAAACTTTACGCGCGTTATGGTACGCAAAGATGAATATAATTTTTTATAGATGATATCAGGTCACTTTACAAATAACGTTTTTTTCTTCGAATACAAATACTCGTTCAAATGTCATTTATTTTTGTAAATTATGTTACAGAATATGGTGTAGAACGTTGTGTACCCCTGTCAAATCTGAAATCTGAAGAAGTACTCGGAAGAGTTCAAGAGTTAGCATCTCAAAAATAAATATTTGATAAATATATATCATAATATGTATAGTATGTTGTAATAAAATAATTATATCAATGTTTCAAATAAGAATAGTATATCAATTTCAAGTAAGAAGAGATTAAAATCATTTACAGAAATCTTGAGAAATTGTACTTTTGTATGTGTTTGAGCTAACACAGATACAATTTTACAAGACTATAGAAAGAATTATCATTTTCTATAGCAGAGAAATATTTATCTTTTTAATTTTTTTTTTTATATATACCAAGCAGTTGATCTTTCATACAGCATGTGCTACATTTTTTGCAAGTTTATTTTGACGATTATAAGCTAAAAAAAATATTTAAACATTTCTAATTTAGTAAATTATAGATACATATAAATATATCTATACTGTAATAAACATAAGTACCACAAGATCTCTATTGTATAATTACAATATATGTAATTAAGTATGTTTTTAATCACATTATACTCACATTAAACTTCAGGCAGTGTGATAATTCCTCTATGCAAGTATGAAAATATCTCTTTCGAACATAATACTTTTATAATTTTTTCTTTTTTTTTTTAATAAAATCTATGTTCATCAGTCAGATTTCACATCTGCATTGACGAAAACCTGCCTGCAGGCTTTTATCTTTCTTGTCAATAATTATGCCTATATCTGGCTTTAGTTACATAAAATTAAATCTAATTCATTTCTATATTCTTTTTGGTGAACTAAAATAAATAATCTCAGTCTACAAATGGTGGTAATCCAAAATCCTCTGGCTTAAAGTCTTCCAGACTTTTTAAGACCAATGTAGCATCCTTAGTGAGGTCTTTAGGAAGCTGAGGATCCGGTACCATTACCACTTGCATTTTAGCAGCAAGTGCACCCTGCACTCCATTTGGTGAATCTTCAAAGACTAGACACTACAATATAGATAGAGAAATAAGTTAATTTCAAGAATATGTGAAATGAGTTAAAGTCTACAAACCTTTAAAGGATCAGGATTATCGGGAAAACGTTTTGCAGCAATCAAAAATATATCTGGACTTGGTTTCCCATGCAAAACTTCTGGGTCAGAACCACCATATACTTTATGATTAAATAAGTTAAATATGTGTTTCCATTTCTGGGTTTTCAGATCGCTACTCTCTTGGCTTGAACTCGTAGCTAGTGCAATAGGTATATTATTTTTTTTAAGATGCAGCAGCAGTCTTTCCGCACCTGCATGTAATATCTGTATTAAAATCAGCTAGGATATAATACTAAATTAGTTTCACTTTGCTTCAACTTACCTGGCATAAGGTTACATTGAGGAAATATTTCTTGGTATATAGAAGCGAGCTTGTCCTCAAACATTTGCAATGTAATTGGCAGCTGTAACATATTTATTATAGTTTGCACGCCTTCAGTGCATTTTAAACCCATGATTTTTGCCTTGTGTTCCCAAGTAAACGTTTTCCCATACTCTTGAATGACACGATTGTATGCTATTGTGTACAGCGATTCTGTATCTACAGAATATAAAGAAATATCAATTGTATTTTCTTATTTTTTAATAAAATATTTCTGATTTTTATAAAAAATTAATACTAAAAGAGAAGTTGTCAAAAGAGAAGTTAATATTCAATATTAAGATGTTGATATAATATTACAAATGATGTAATAAAATTTTTATTATATCATATAAAAATATTTTATAAAATCAAATGCACATAAATATTATTTTTTCGAGAATTTGGAAAGTGTCTTTACCCAATAACAAACCGTCCATATCGAAAATGCAATGAGTGACATTCTTGAAACCCATTCTATAACCGTCGTACACGATTAATTTCTACTAGGTTATCCAAAGTACTTTGCCGAAGTTCTCGTAGAAATCTGTATTTCAAAAAATACGTTGTATTTTTTTATTTACGAGAAAAAGGAGGAATTATTATAAAAATGTTAAGAAAGATACGTTACAATATGCGCAACTGACTAACGATACGTTTTTCCTCCGTGACTCCGTGATAAAGATTTGTACTTGAACTAATACCTATGTGACGTGTAATCTGATTTCAATATATAGATATAGTATTGAGCGATAGTAGTCGTCTCCCTCCTTGATTATTAATACATATCTCTCTTCAACTCTTTCAACAGAATCATTGAGCAAAGAGGAAACATCTCATTACTGTTAAAATCCTTTCCCACTCAGTGATTATTTCAATAATTATATAAAATGTATATGCGATATGCAAATATTTACAACTTACATTAAAAAGATACTGTGAAAAAACATAATTACAAGAATGCAAAATTATATAATATATACAAATTAGAGCTACAATATACATTTTTATTATAAAAATGTATATGTGAAATGTATTTAATAATAAATGTAGTTTAACAGGTGTACATGTATAAATATAAATACACATACAAATTTTAATAATATTCTTAATACTAATCATGGTACACAATATAAAATGTATGTGAATATTTTATTTAGTTTTTTTATTCTTTCCCTTAATTCTAATTTATTCTAATATTTTTTTATTTCTTCTGGTTTTTATTCTTATATACAAAAGACTGATATTTATTCACATAATAAAGTTTTATGATTTCTCTAATTGCATATTTTTATGCAAATCTTTTTGTTTTTTGGAGATCTTATATATCATTATAAATCATTGCGACAAAGTATTTATAAAATTCGTTGTTTTAATTAATTAAAGATTAATTTCAAACTAATGGATTCATTTAATTTACACTTGATTATCAATAAAGTTTCTTGTTCCTCAGTTTGTAGCTGTATCTTTGTATGTATTTTTGTATTTCGCATTATGTGATTTTAATAACATTACATTATATCGTACATATCTCGATTCATGATTGATCGGCACAAAAACACAGTTGTCTTTATTTAAGCTTGGTTTTCAAAAACAATTTTATCTATGTTGAATTAAATCATTTTCCGTAACATTTGAAATGCTATAAAAATTATACGGCAAGTTTGTTGGCAAAAAGTTTTGGAGCGCGGCCGGTACTGCATTGAAATAAGTCGTGTTTCGTTCTCTGAATACAGTTTCTTGAACAGTACCATTGACGTCCGTTTGGAAAGTCTGAATAGTAGTCGTTGGAATAGCTTGGATAACTATGGGTTGTGATGTTGAAGCGTAAGGAACTGCTTGTATTACCTGTAAAAATACAACATTTAAATATTTATACATTGCATTAATCGAATACACATAAGCTATTGTTCCAAAACAAATTCAAATTCGTATGATATTTTAACTCAACTTAGATCATCTCACATCCAATGTTTTAATATATTATTTCTTTTCCTTTACTTTATTATTATTGATACATACATTAATACTAGAAAATAAACATTTTATACTTGCGCTGTCGTAGATTCTGTTTGAGATACAGAGAGCGGATCTTCTTCCTCGAGAGGCTGTGTTTGTTCTGCCGTCTGTTGCAACTGCTGATTGTTTGTTAAATGTTTAGTGTGAGAAGTATTGATTCCATGTCGACGCTTCATATGCTTATTGTAATTTGGCCAATTTGTAAAGTGGTGCTGACATTCTAAACAACTGTACGGACGCTCTCCCGTATGCTGTCGCCTATGTGTCTGCAATTGCGAAATGATAGTATTAAATCGGTATTTTAAAAATGTCATACGATTAAAATCTCATAATAACTTACAGTTAATATCCCTTTGAAACGGAAGCGTTTCCCGCAAAATTCACAAGTAAATGGCATAGCGCCGGTATGTATTCTGTGATGTTCCCTTAAAGTTCCTTTCTCCCTAAAGGTTCTTCCACACACATCGCACTGATGCGGCTTGGCACCTGTATGCACTGTCTCATGTTTCTTCAATTGCAAGGGTGTTTTAAATCTATACAATATCATTTCATTCTTTTTAAAATCATGTATTGTATATAATATATCATGTATATAATAATATACATGAATATGATAATTTAATATGTTCATGATATTCTGACTTACGCTTTTGGACATTGAGAGCAGCTATATGGCTTATCTATTGAATGAGTTAAAAAATGGGCTTCTAAATTTCCTTTCTGTATAAAACTCTTGCCACATTGATCACATGTAAAATTTCTGACACCAGAATGAATACGTTTGTGCGTTACCAGATTTGGTTTTGTAGAAAATCTAAAAATAAATTTTATCATCCAATTATATAGATATACATTGTGAAATATAATCATTCTGAAATATGAAAAAAAAAATCATATTAACCTCTTATCACATTGATCACATGGATATCTGTTTTTCACAGTATCGGGTAAATGGCATCGATTATGGATATATAAAGCACTTTGCTGTCTAAAAGCTTTACCACAAGTTTGGCATACAAATGGCCGTTCTTCACTGTGAATTGTCTTATGAGAGTCTAATACTTTTTTATGTACAAACGATTTTCCACAGTCTTCACAGCTAAAAGTAGATTGAACAATATTAACATGTTCATATATCCAAAATTTTACATGATTGTACACAGCAAACAATTTGTACCTAAACTTTGCCTTATTCTTGTGTCTTTTAACATGAGTAAGAAATCCATAGTATTTATCATAGACCTTACAACATTGCACACACATATACTTGGCTTTTTGATTATGCACTGTTTCATGGTGTTCCTCTAATGCTTCTAGACTTGGTAATTTGTCATTGCAATCTGTACACAGCCATGGATATCTCTCTAAACCTTCTGTCTTTTTCCTTCCATGCTTAGTTGTTTCCATTGTTCGCGTTTCTCTCATTTCTAAATTAGATTCTGTCTCTAAATTAAAAACATATATATTATATTAGACTTATAACAGATCTATATTGACATTAATTATGATATCTAAACATGACGATTTTAAAGGCATAAGCAAACAAAGGAAATAAAATTAGAAGTACATATATATTAATCTCTTTTATATATATTAAAATATCTTACCAGGTATATAATTATCTACAATCTTCAAATTATTTTTTACAGCTGTATCATTCTGTTCCTTGTCTATTTGGGAAGACATATGGAGCTCGGATTCTTCTTCCATTCTTTGCATCTGGTTTCTCCTCTTTAATCTTTTTTTAGCTTGTTTAGGGGAACTCTTCTTTATCTGTATCTTACACTTCTTCTGTTTTGCGTTATCTTGCGTTTCCCGAGTTTTGGAGTTGTCACTTTTATTACATCCTTCAATAAAATTGTAAGTATTCAAGACATTGACTGTGTCATTAATATAATTGCCAGCTGATTGGCGCTCAGCTATCTCTTCTCTGTTGTTGACTTCATCCTCCTTTGGAAACTCTATAGTCTCTTCCACGTAATCTATATTTGGTTCTATTGGTTGTGGTTCAGGCTTTAAATTTATTAATAATTGTTTTAGCGATATTTGTGCTTTATTGGTCTTCTCAAAAAACTCGCTGCATTGATTCAATAAATCACAACAATCTATGCAAACCGTGAGTGGCAAGCTGTCTGTTATTAGAACCTGCAATTGTAATAGTCATTATTAAAGATAAAAAATACATCAGAAATATCAAAATTTGTGTAATTTAGATATAACTAAATTCATATATACATAAGCAGTTATATTGCAATTATGTAAGCTACAAATATGTAAACTATTTTATAGGATATAAAAACAATTTAATTTTATTGCTCTAGATTGACAATAAAATGACAAACTCAAATTAATTGCCTTTGCAAGGTTTATGTTAACTTCTTAATAGAAATGTTATCTAAAATTTGAGAAAAACAAAAATTTATTTCTATAAATTTTTTATTACATTAAGCTAGCAAAATGTAAAACGTATGTAAATGTATATTACTTCAAATTTGTACGTTTTTTTGAAAAAGTTGAAACTACATAACAATCATATAATAATAAATTACAATCAATTAATGTTTAAGACACATTAGAACCAATGCACTTTACAATTATATTTATACACGCATTTTGAAATTCATTGCTAGTATTGGAAATTTATAATATATACGTGAATTATAGATTTATAGTATTGGCAGTGAATCTCGGAATAAAACCACAATACCAAATAAAACATTTCTGTTTTTCTGAATTAGATACATTTTATGGGAACAATAAAGAGAGAACATTCGATTTATTAAAATTTTACCTGTATCTGCAAACACTTTGCAATCTTAGCTTCGATCGCGAGTTTCTGTCCCTCGGCTTCGTAAATCCCAATGAGATTCTTCTTGGTCTCGGCACACAGCCGGCAAAGTTCCGGTTCCGTCATCCTCATTCAATGCACATACGAGAATTTCGTACGCGTAAGATCGTCGTACGGCGTCACTGCGCGAAGATGCATCGTGCTCGTCTTTAAGGCCGTTTATGGGGTGACGCGTGAAGCAGCTGATATTAGGTTCGCTCTCGAACCCTTAACCCGTACAAGGGTTTCTCCGTGTCAGAGATGTTTGAAGAAGAAAAGGCAGACAGAAGCGGTGTGCGTATCGCGTCTCCACGAGACGGTAATTCATTCATAGTATAGCACAGCTAGACAAAAGGCCGTGTATGTCGCGCGCGTATTATCATATCGTACCGCTAGTAAACAAACGATCGCCACGGACAACACCGATTCGGAACACAGCGGACATGTTGTTCTCGCTACTTGCCGTGAGAAATCATAATTACAAGCGCTGTAACGAGGCAACTTGGGGCGATGTGTGGCTCTACGTCGAGAGTCGCTGACTGATAGTCGGCAGATCCCAGATTCAAATCCACTTGAACCTTATCCCTCATATGTCTCTTAAAAGGTTGAAAAAGGATTAATGAAAATTGATTGATTAAAAATGATATATAGTACGAGCCGACTTGTTGCTGCGCTGCGCTGACGAACGGCGATCGATCACGACCGAATCATTCGGCGATTACTTTTCTCCATCTTCGAGCAGCGAGTAAAAGACCGCGAGTATTCCATAATGTTCCCACGAAAACAAATATATTTGTCAGAGCATTTATCCTGTGGAGCAAAAAAAAAAACATCTGATTCGTGATACGCATAGCGCATGCGCACGCTTTATTCCCGCGGCTCGGTATTGTTGGCACCCGCATTCATAGATGGTCGTTATTGAAGATATTCGCGTTTACCGATAATAGCACAGAAATTCACCGGGCTTATGTTGGCGCTGGAAGATCAAATTTTTTAATAAACAATGGGCGCGTTCAGCAGAGAAAACCACTCAGTAGCAATCCAACGTGATTGGCTCTTACTTTTAAAACCAACAAATCAACGTCGAGTGTTGACAAGACAATAACTGAACGCTTTCTCTGCCGAACGCGCCCAATAGCTCAAACGATTGCTCCTTAAGCCCGTATCAGACTATGCATTGAGATTGAAATTTGACCAATCAGAGGCTGCGTTCCGTTTCACGCATTGAGCGCATAGATCGCATGGAAATGATTAAAATTTGACTAATCAGAAGGAAAGGAACTAAAATTTCTTCGTCCTGAGTGATCAAATTTCAATCTTTAATCTTCAATCTCGATCTTCAATATGTAGTCTGATACGGGCTTAAGAGGATGCCGGACTATCCTAGGCCGGTATTCATAGTCCGTTCTTATATTTAAGATCATCAATAGTTCCGACTGACAACGTGTCGGGTTAGGACGTGTTTTTGCGTACTGCGTTTGAGATCATCTCAAGTATGGTCTTAAGATGCTATGCGGCTATTTCATTGGTTGAATGGGATCTTAAGACGATCCAAGACGATCTTGGATATAAGAACGGACTATGAATCTAGAGTCCTATATAATCAGAGAAGCGACATCGTTACCCCCTCCATGCTTCCCATGATCGCCATGTTGGTCCCGCAGCTGTCCATGTGTAATCTAAAATGTCTTAAAAATGTCTAAGGCCCGTTCTACAATAAGTCGTATGTCGTTAGTCGTTAGCAAATTGACCAACGACAGTCGATTATTCCGAGAATATTCGACTGTAATTGGTCACTTTTCTTACGACTAACGACATACGACTTATTGTAGAACAGGCCTTAGAGATATTTAAAATGTTTTTTTTTTTAGAAGATAACATTACAAATATACTTTTTTCTTACTTACGGTACGTCGGTTGCAGTTAGTTTGCACGTAGAATTTACTACGTGCAAACTAACCGCCAACGTAGGGCGCGTTCCACTTAATGATATCAACGCTCGCGAGCATCATCTGTCTTTGTTTAACTTTCGGTGAACAACAAAGATGGAATAATACCGTGAGCGTTGCGGTCGTTAAGTGGCATGGGCCCGTGGCGGTCAGTCAATCAGCAAGCGGAACCCCATTGTCGCTTCTCTGATTTCTCTGATATATAGGACTCTAGACTGTCCTGTTTTACCGACTATAATAATTAATATTTATAGAAGCCTAGTAGGCTTCTAAATACATTTTTAAACGTTCACTTATATTCTTTCATGCATTTCCGAGTGGAGACCTATCTTATTTTGTACATACAAACTGCAAAACTTTTATATTAAGGGGATCCAAAAGCTCGTCTGTTTTACCGACCAAAAAATATTATTTTGCACATTAAAATCTTTTTTTTAGTTGAATAGAATAATAAATCCTTTTCCACGATTTAAGTGCACATCGAAACAAAGATGAGACTTCACGAGTTTATGTTAAAAACGAAGAAAAGCTAAAAAATTAGTTTTTTTACCGGCTTCTTGCGTCAGGCACCGACGAGATACTATTAAAGACTGTCAGCCCTGGATAAACTTTTGTGACCATCAAGTGGGCCCGGTGGGCCTGAAGGTAATTGAAGAATGTTGACATTACCGGCCGTTTGATAGGATCGAAAATAATTACACAAATTATTTAATTCATACGGTTATTTTACTTCATCCAGTTATTTTATTATTGAAAACACCGACCAGATATCATTAGAGATCAATGGTCTTATAGGATTTAGCAAATTACTGGTAAAAAACTCGCCACGCGGTACTGTAGGTAAGTAAATCTTTGCATTGTCGATAATAAAACAGTAAATTTACGATAAAATATTTATTTTGTTATTCTTGAGGCAGTTATATAAAAAATCTATACATTTTTGATAATAAAACAATAACTAGATGAACTAAAATAACGCGCAGCGCGTTTTGTTTTTCCAGTCACACTAAACCCCATAAGACCACCGGTCTTTAATGATATCTCGTCGGTGCGTCAGGTCATAACAATATTTGCTTAATATAAAAGTTTTGCAGTTTGTATGCGCAGAATAGAATAACTTCGTCTTCGGAATTGCATGAAAGAATAGAAAATTTTGCACACCGAAATGTTTTTTACTAGGCTTCTAAATACATTTTTAAACGTTCACCTATATTCTTTCATGCAATTCCGAAGACGAAGTTATTCTATTTTGCGCATACAAACTGCAAAACTTTTATATTAATTATAGCAAAATACTTTTACCTAACTTAAAATCTTCCTGTTTTAGTTTTTTTTATTTTTTGAAATTAATTTTATGAGGTATTCATGACCAAAAACTTTTGTCATAAATTATGAAAAATATTAAATTACAACAATTATGAAGACATTAAAAATCATATTATTTTGTGATACTACAATTTTTTTTATCCAGATATATTTATTTGATTTTCCAAGCAATATAAACATAAGAATTTTTCCAAATTTTAATAGTTTCATACTACTATTATACAGCCCACAAATCCTCAAAAGAGACAGCACAAGTGAATATTATTGTTATTATTCATAATATATTGCTGTATGTTTATTGTGTTACATTATTTTACATAGATACATACATACATACGTATATATATAGGTATTTATAATGCTTATCTTTTTCTTCCTTTTTCTTTCCTTTCCTATATATTTTTTTTTATGTGCATAATTCTTGTCACTTTAGCACTGTTTCTTTTGTTGTTTCCATATTGATATTCTTTCTTTCAAATCGGGCACTGCAATTTCAAAAATAAATATTAATTTGGTATATATTTCTACATGGATAAAAAAACTTACAATAGTTTATATACATATTTTAAAATCGGCATAAGATATTAAAAAATTTCAATACGATAGACTTTAAAAGACAGTCAAAAACTATATTATCTATGACACATCAAATATTTTTCTAATATATTTATGTATATGAAAATGCATTGTTATGAAATGTTACCAATATTTAGACTAAACAAAAGTTGACTTTATCAAAAAAGAGAAAAATATGAACAATACAAGTATTACTTACTTGGCACAAGCATATCTTCTCTAAGCGGGTGCCGATTGAAAGAATCCGTGACACTGTTGAGTAAATGTCTAATGATAACTGCTTTGTCCACAACAATACCAGACGGTAGCTTGACTGGATCCTCCATAAGAGTGTCCATCAATGGATCCCGAAATTCCTTAGGAGCGTCGTCACGCGCGCGATTGTCTCTTACGATTACCGCCGCACGCTCAGCGAGAGCTACGAAACTCTCAATTTCCGTCGTAGTTTTGGCTGATGTCTTTAATTCATTCGCAGCGTCAGTGAATAACTCGTTATAAAACAAATGCTGCAAAAATGAATTTATATATATATATGAAACTGGTGAGATCGCGAATCTTTCGCGATGATGGCACTCAGACTTGCCGTGAAGAGTCAGCAGTCGTTATCGGAGCGCAAAAGAGGAAGCAATACCTGTTGCATACGTCAGTGATTCCTCTTTTGGCACGAAAACTTTGAATATTGAAGAACGTCTCGTTACTTGGCGAAGCTATTTTTTCCTCCTTTCGAAGAAACCACTTTTTTATACTAGAAAGATTTATTTTTCTCGAATTCTGCCTTTGACGAGAGATTACCTAAACGTTTTTTCGATTGCTGTCTTAGATTTCAGAATATCTTCAAAAATATCTCATCCCATTGTTTTGTTATTACATATTATATATTTACATACATCTTAGCACTGTTTCTTTTGTTGTTTCCATATTGATATTCTTTCTTTCAAATCGGGCACTGCAATTTCGAAAATAAATATTAATTTGAGATATATTTCTACATGGATAAAAAAAATTACAATAGTTTATATACATATTTTTAAATCGGCATAAGACATTAAAAAACTTCAATACGATAGACTTTAAAGGACAGTCAAAAACTATATCATCTATGACGCATCAAATATTTTTCTAATATATTTATGTATATGAAAATGCATTGTTATGAAATGATGTTACCAATTAGACTAAACAAAAGTTGACTATCAAAAAAGAGAAAAATATGAACAATACATGTATTACTTACTTGGCACGAGCATATCTTCTCTAAGCGGGTGCCGATTGAAAGGATCCGTGACACTGTTGAGTAAATGTCTAATGATAACTGCTTTATCCACAACAATACCAGACGGTAGCTTGACTGGATCCTCCATAAGAGTGTCCATCAATGGATCCCGAAATTCCTCAGGAGCGTCGCCACGCGCGCGATTGTCTCTAAAACACATCCGTACTCGACCAAGGCTGTAACGGAAGTAAGGGACGTGGCACATGTTTTTTACATCATGGTGGCACATAAAAAAGCTTAAGCAGTATACCATACCATACTGTCCTTTATAGCTGAACTGGCTGCACTAGTTCAGAGTTTATCTTTTTCTCTCCCCATTGGAAGGAGAAAGATAAGCTCTGAACCAGTGCAGCCAGTTCAGCTATAAAGAACAGACCTAAAGCCCGTATCAGATTATGCATTGAGATTGAAATTTGACCAATCAGGACAAGGAAATTTTAGTTCCTTTTATCCTGATTGGTCAAATTTCAATCTTTAATACGTAGTCTGATACGGGCTTAAGGCCTTAACCTTAAAACAGTTCAAGAACGAAGTGACCACGAGGTTATATATACAAGAAAAATGAAGAGATCGTACTCAAAACGAAACGAAGAAGAGAACGAGGAAAGCTATCATAAGCGAAAAGATCACAAACGCAACGACAATTGTGAGGAGTCTAGGCATAACAATGACCACAGTAGTCCCAGGTCCCAGGTGCGATGATCACAGGAGTTCCAGACGGGACAGTAAACATCAAAGTTTTAGACGTGACAATGATCATCAGCATACCAGACGCGATGATAAAAAAAATCTTAAATACAACGACGATCGTAAGGATAATAATGGCGAAAGGGGCAGAAAGCAGAATTTGCCGGAAGAAGAAGTAGGAAGTAGGTATTATGGAGAACCGGATAAAACGCAAGAGAATGTAGAGGAAGTTAGGCAAAAGCGTACAGTGGATCTTCTGATTTCAAAGACGGAAGGTGCTTACATTCCACCTGCCAAATTGCGTATGCTCCAAGCAGAGATAACTGATAAGTCTGGAGCTGCTTATCAACGTATTGCGTGGGAGGCGTTGAAGAAGTCTATCCATGGTTATATTAATAAGGTTAACACTAGTAATATAGGAATCATAACAAGAGAATTGTTGCACGAAAACATTGTTCGTGGTAGAGGTTTGTTGGCGCGTTCTATTATTCAAGCGCAAGCTGCTTCTCCAACATTCACTCCAGTTTATGCAGCACTAACAGCTATAATCAATTCCAAGTTCCCTGATATAGGTGAATTGGTATTGACGCGTCTCGTTCTGCAATTTAAACGTGGGTTTAAAAGAAATGATAAACCTTTGTGTATATCCTCAGGCACATTTATAGCACATTTGGTTAATCAAGGTGTAGCCTATGAAATTATTGCTTTAGAAATTTTGACTCTGTTATTGGAAACACCAACAGATGATTTCGTTGAAGTGGCCATAGCATTTTTGAAGGAATGTGGCATGAAGCTGACAGAGGTTTCGCGAAGAGGTGTAGAAGCCATCTTTGAGATGTTAAGAAACATACTACACGAAGGACAATTGGATAAGCGAGTTCAATATATGATAGAAGTTATGTTTCAAATCAGAAAGGATGGATTTAAGGATCACGAAGCTGTTCCCCAAGAATTGAATCTTGTGGAAGAGGAGGATCAATCCACCCATTCGATAAGATTAGATGACGAGATAGATACGCAAGATATATTAAATGTGTTCAAGTTTGATGTAAATTATCTTGCTGGCGAGGAGACGTATAAGCAAAAATGTAAAGAGATTCTTGGTTCAGATGTCAGTGATTCGGAAGATAATGATGAGAATAGAGAAGATGACAGTTCGGACGAAGATAGCAGCGCGGAACAAGTCGAAGGAAAGAAAGATGTAATATTTGATAATACAGAAACAAATCTGACCGCACTTCGTCGAACTATATATTTGATGATACATTCCTCGCTCGATTTCGAAGAATGTGCACACAAGTTGATGAAAATGCAACTGAAACCCGGACAGGAGATCGAATTGTGCCACATGTTCTTGGACTGCTGCGCGGAGATGCGAACGTACGAGAAGTTCTTTGGACTTTTAGCCGTTCGGTTTTGCGCCATCAATAAGATGTACGTAACACCATTCGAGCAAATCTTCAAAGATTCCTATCATACGATACATCGTCTCGATAGCAACAAATTGCGGAACGTGTCGAAATTTTTTGCCCATTTACTATTCACGGATTCCATTTCGTGGAGCGTACTGTCGTGTATAAAATTGAACGGGGAAGACACCACTAGTTCCAACAGGATATTTATTAAGATTCTGTTTCAAGAACTCTCAGAATATATGGGTCTGGGAAGACTGAATAAACGAATCAAGGATACGACACTACAAGAAGTGTTGAAAGGATTATTTCCTAGAGATGATCCGAAAAATACGCGTTTTGCAATTAACTTTTTTACTTCAATTGGTTTGGGTGCTTTGACTGATGATTTAAGAGAACACTTAAAATCCCGTTCAAAGCCGACTACCGTACCAGCATGAAACGCTCAAGAGGATGAACTCTCTAGTTCCGATGAATCCACTTCATCATCTTTCCAAGTTCTACAACAACGGATTCTTCTTCATCATCATCAGAGGATAAAATTTCAGCAAAGAAGAAAGATAAACAAGAAGGAAAGAAATCTGCTCCTCCATCTTCTCGCGACAGATAGAGATTATGTGAGTAAAGGCTCCCGCACAATCGAAAATAGAACAGGGAACAGATATTAGAGATAAGGACTGATTTGACTTTGTTAAAGTAACTTTTTTTTCAATTTTCCAAGTTATCTGGTGTGTACATAACTTATACAAGCAAGTCAGTCCTTATCTCTAATATTTGTTTCCTATTCCTTATATTGTCGATTGTAGGGCGGCCTTAATGTTAACGAAATAAACTAGCGCTATTGTTTCGCAAAACAAATAGAAAGATTTAAATTATATCTAGATTGTATGAAAATTGATAGTTCTTGGTAACATGAGAATACAAATATTCATTTAAACGCAAATATAAATAGATTGCAAAATAAATTCGCAGACGAAAATTTCTTCCGATTTCAATTATAATAAAGAGTAATTAGAACATTAAAGAATGAAAATTCCTTATTTTCTTGTTATTTTTTTTACTCATACACCTCTTATTCTTAATTTATAAGATCAATCTCTAATCTCTTAAGAATTAAATATCCATCAATTTCAAAAGAAATATTTTCATAATTTTTTAATTCGTCAAATTTCTGCCGTGAGAAAGAACTTAAAGAATCAAACATGCAATGTTTTTATAATGAGAAATTTTCAAAATCTAGAAATAAATATAAAACATTGCACACACCGATTAATTCGCATGTAAGTAGCAAAAAAATGTTTGGAATTAAAGACCGTTTTAAATTCCGCGGACGTACAAGCGAAAGTTCACCTCTTCTCAGAAATCTTCAATAAGCGTCGAACGCAATCAAAAACGGACCGTCTTAAACAAATACCCATATTACGACGAACGCGCCACTAATTTCTTTCACATATTTGGATATTACAAAATGTACTTTTTCTGAGAACTTTTGACGCAGCGTTATTTCAATTTCCATGCTTTCGTGTACTTTCCTTTCACTCGCATCAACAGAGATTTTACTTTCCACTTTTCATATATAATCTGTATAAAAATAGTAAACTTTAAGAAAAATTGGAGAAAAAAAATCCTATAAATTATGTTCCAGTAGAAAATCTTGGAATCTCTTTCAGGAACATTATATTATCTTCTAATTCTCTAAAAATTGATCAAGCTTATGCATGAATTATTTTCGACACAATATACCGTTTCCAAAATTTTCTAGAAAGTATTTGCGGTCTCCGCGGAATATTGGATACGAGTTAATGAGCTCGACTAAAGCCAGTTTAATCAGCTACTCATAAACGAGTGAAAATCGAAAGCAGCTATTCGAATAATTATATTTGAGAGAAAAAGTCGCAGGACGTATTGCAATTTTCAAAGAAAAGGCGCGATTATTAAGCATCGCTCTGAATATCATGGGATTCGCATCCAAGGATGACCTTTGCACAAAGACAAAGAGAAGGAGGGATCGAACGATTCACACGAAATGTATGGCGTCGAAGTCTTCGACGGGCGAATCCCATCACGGAGACTTTGACGCTCGAAAACGTGGCTCACTGGATGGTAAAAGTATTGACGCGATGTGTCCTCATTGTGTATATATAGGGGTGCCTGTGCCAAGAAAACACTGCAGTTCTTCGTTGAGCGTCTGTAGGACAGCATCAGGTGGAAAGTACCTGTCCTGTTGAAGTTTCTTCTGTGGAGATTAGTGCGTTTGAACATTGAAACGCTTAATCTTGCTGATTATAATCGAGTTGCAGCTGACCATATCAGGTAAATTCAACATATAATTTCTGAAAAATAATTAGATGCGATTAAAATTATATCATTTCACATATTCCCGTTTCTGAGTTTTTTAAAAAGCATTGCGCTCACTTTTTTATCTATTTAATAGATTCTATACTAAATTATTAAGAATAAATTCTATATAATTTTTTAATTATATTTTATCTACATAAACAACAAAAAATAAAAGAAATGATATTTATTAACATTAGTTGAATCAAATCCTGTCATCTATCATATAAAATAAGATTGGGCACAAGGTACCACCCTGTATACGTTGGAATCGTATAGAACCGGTTTGAGGACGGTCGCCTCTTCAAGAAAGTTCAGGGTTTAAACCTAAAAATAACAAAGAAAGCATTTCTACCAATTAGAATCGAAGAAGATAAATTATTGAAATAGATTTCTAATTAAAATAGATCTCGCTCATTATACTTCAATATTAATTTTTTGCATTTCTTTTTTATTGGCCGTAAAAGAAGAAAAGAAGAAAAATGATACCACTCATCGTGTATTTTGTTGCTCTTGTGACGCTATCCACCGCCCAATTTCAACCACAACCCAGTGGTCGGATTTTGGAATCGCCTAATCCAGCACTTTGCGCACAAAGTAAGTCTCGCTTTATACATCACTATTTTTATCAAAAACTATCCAAGCAACATGAAGCTTTTAAAATTATCTCTTAAGCATTAAATATTTTTAACATGTACCTTTTACACATTTTTCAAATTTTTATATTGTGTTGATATGAAAATATTTTAATCGTACAAAATAATGCTCTTTCACTATGTTATTGTGGAAAAATTAAAGGCATAAATTATTGAATTATTCAATGCTAAATTAACTTAATTGTCGGCTATGGTTCTCAGAAACTTTATTGCAAGTATATTGGCTGTGGAAACTACCACCTAGAATTTTTATACAAATTAATCTTCCGGTAGGACGTAAATAATACAAGCATTCCCAATGCTCTCTCTAAAAGTTCACGCCGGAGAGAGCCTCCGTTCCATTTCCCTCAGCCGTCAAATATCCGAAGAAATTACGAACCAGAGAAAGTATTTTCGATATTTGTCATTAAAGAGAGGCCGCAACCCTGCGCTGCGGAATCTTCCTCCTCCACCCATTTTCCTATTTCCTACTCCGCCTCGGACCTTCGATCATTGTATCTTCCGCGTTTGCCGCATCCTCTTATATCGATGCCTCATCGCTAATTACACGTGACCGTTCATCTTTCACATCTTGTGCATCTTTCTCGATGTTCGTTATAGAAAGTGTGACGATGACACCGACGGCGGTGTAACTCGAACGCATTTGAATTGTAAATGTCCTCGTCGTAAGTAGTACGGAATGTCGGGTGGCACTTTCACGTTCATCGCGTTTTCGGTTGAGTCGAACCGGTGAGAATAAATCACCATTAATTATCTAATCTGGAATGTCGTCTTTTCCAAATTCTCAGCATCTCCCAACATTCTCTTGTCCTTTTATGTAAGAAGGAATTCATAGATGAAAGACTTATCAATTTAACTTAACTTCCAAGAATGCATCAAAATTATCTCAAAAGAAAAGATTATTAAGCTTTATATGAAATATTTCACCTTGAACTTCTTTTTTGGTGTAACGTAAATGACGCTAATTTTTTGTCTTGTAAAAAAGTTGTAAAAATTCTAATGGGTCTCAATCTTGGAAAAATTAAATTATATAATACAAATCATTTAAATGAGAATAAAAATCAACGCAAGAGAGAGATCCTCGACTTAAATCATTGACGAGATTCTAGACTTAAAGAAATGGAAGAGAATGTGTTATGCACGGAACCTGATAACTGATTATCCATTCATTAGGCGTAGCCGGTTGACGCGCGTTCCAAAGACGCGCCCCTCATAAAAAACTTTCTTCTTCTTTATTTGGAAAGTGACGCACGTGATAAAATCAATATACAGCACGGGTGTCAATGTCTAGGTCGTGACTGCGATTGCCCGGGGTCGCCGCCTCGACTGACACTAATTTCGCAACTTTCACTCCGGGAACAAGCGAGAGACCTCGGGCTCTTCCTAATGTAAACATACCTCTTAAACATTCAAAGACGTTTATAAAGATTATTGTCGATTGTCTAGCGCCTATGTGGTTTAATTCACTCGATCTTCTAATTGCGGTTTTTCTCGCAGGGATCATCCATCAACGATTCAATGGAAAAGGCTATTATTTTTCGTGGGCTGATCCGAGAACGGCCGGACAAGAAGTAGACTGGCTATCAGGTAGAAACTTTTGCCGACAACGTTGCATGGATCTAGTTTCGTTGGAGACCTCCGCCGAGAACGAATTTATCAAGAGCCGCATCGTTCAAAGTACTGTTACTCTGCAAATCGATCCTGTATTTCGTGGGCAATCAAAGTAGAAAAATTAAAGATGTTAATGTGATACGCTTCTTTTGCAGACAAGGTGAAATACATCTGGACCTCCGGTCGCCTCTGTGACTTCAAAGGCTGCGATAGGCCGGATCTGCAGCCCCTTCATATTAACGGTTGGTTCTGGACCGCCGAGTTGCAGAAGTTAGCACCCACCAACGATCGCGGCCAAAATGATTGGTCCGAGAGCGGCGGGTAAGACTTATTATTCGCAATATTACATATTCATGGAGTATACCGACCTGTAATTTTGCATTGTTCAATTCAAATCGTTGCTATTCAAACGCTTGTACATATCGAGATACATCGAAGTCAAGATCGTGCATACGCAATCCTCACACTTTTGAGTTCAAGGATGTTGAACAAGTTGTGATTAAATCTTTTTTACCCGCTCATTGCAATTCCCTGTTATTTTTTTGCTCTATAATCAATGATCGTGCGTCTAATAGTCAAGGTTTCTAAACGTATACGTAATATCAAATGACAAAGCGATAATGTAAATATCTTGATTCATCTTACGAGAATTCGTTCTGTATGTGGGCAATATATGTGTTTTATTTAGTATCGGCAAACCACAGCCTGACAATCGCGAGGCTATTCAAGGCGGTGCTCCCGAGAATTGCCTGGCTGTCCTCAACCAATTCTATAATGATGGAGTAAACTGGCATGATGTGGCATGTCATCACAAGAAACCATGGGTTTGCGAGGACAACGAGTCTCTCCTGAGATATGTTCGTTTTACCAATCCCAACATTCGCATATAAAAGAAACTTTATAGAACAATAGTTTTACTTTTGTTCAAATGGGTTTAAGCACCTATAATGTTACAACGTTCAAATGTGTGTCTACGCCAGAGAAGCGACTGAGTAGCATATAGAACATCTTATTTATTACTATTATAGGTCTGTTCTATATAGCTGAACTGGCTGCACTAGTTCAGACCTTATCTTTCTCCTTCCAATGGGGAGAGAAAAAGATAAACTCTGAACTAGTGCAGTCAGTTCAGCTATAAAGAACAGACCCTATATATAATGTTATAACATCTCATACTCATTAGACCCCACATAGTATGAATTATTTAATTAAACTTGTAGGCATTATTTGATTTCAGGAGATATTACTATTTATATTCTTAGACATAATCCCCTAAAGATAGATAGGGAAAATTAGATAAAATAAAAACTACAATTTACACACACACAATTCTTAGATTATTACAAAAAGATATATGAAATAAGTACATTCCTAAAATAATATATATACTAATGTACATTCCAGATAGCAATAAATTCATGAATAATAAATGATTCCATATTTTTTTATTATTAAGAAACACAGCAGTTCATTTATATTTATAACATTAATTTTTAACTGCTTACGTAAAATGTATAAACTATGTCTTCCTCTTATATAAAAATTTAAATTGCATAAAATTATGTTTATTAATAAAAGATATATATAATATATCACAGATGTTAAACAAGAGACTTTCACAAAGAGTGCTTAATAATATATATCATATTTACTTAATCAAATATGTATAACAACTTTATAAAAGAACTTTAAAAATATGTATTTGAAGCTATTTTTTACCTTCTACCATTATGATATGATATCCAAATTTTGTTTTCACTGGTGGATCTGTATAAACCGGAGATGCCAAATTAGAAATTGGCAATGCAAAGGCAGCATCTTGAAAGGGTCCTACCATGGAACCACGTGTCATCCAACCAAGATCACCCTTCAGATAATAAACAAAATGCAAAATTTCAGACACAATTATTTCCAATTGTTTATTAAGATGATATTTTTTCGATATATTCACGTTACCCCAGATCTGGCTTTGTCCTCGCTGTATGTTGCTGCAACTTCATTGAACTTTTGACCAGCTTTTAATTTTCCCAATGCCTCCAATATCTTCGATTGTTTTTCGCACAGTATATGTCTAACCTGTATTTATAAAATAAATTGTACGAAAATGATAAAAGCTGTAAACAACTGTATACAATATTTAAAATAAAAGTGTTCGTTTATCATAACAGCTAATAATTCATGATATAGTTATATGGTATACGTGTTACTTATCGATACAAAATGTTTTCTTACTTTCACTGCGTTTCCACCTTTCTTTTCTGTTTTTCCACTCTCTTCCGAGGATTTACCCTTATTGGACTTCGCGGCACCAGCATTCTTTTTCGGCGGCATGCTCGTGCAATTTTAGGTTATATCAATATACCATTGATGAAAAACAGACAAGTTTCTTCCGTAACTGTAGAGAAATTTCCGTGTTTAGTATGGTATGAGTAAATAATTAAGAGATAGGATCGATTATCGGTGATAAAATTTATAAAATTAATTGTTTATGGGAATATCTATGGAGAATATAGAGAATATTTAAGAAGAAAATATAAGGAATATAATTTACTAGTTTTTTTAAATTTAACGTATCATTAGTTGATAAAATAGAAATGCATAAATTAAAATTATCATCAGATGGTTTCCTATTATAGTTGATGAATATCTTTTGAGGTCTTATTTATTTATTTATTTTTTTTTTGGTTCAAAAGAAGTAAGATTTTTATTATTGTTTGAAACAAATTTGCTTACAAAATTATTTATATTTATATTATGATAAATATCCAAAGCTTCTATCATAAAAATGAACACACGAGTCCAGCCACGTGCATGATTAATACGTTTAAGATGTACATACATATATATAGTGACCGACAAAGCGATTGTGATAAATCTAAATATACTTGGCGGTTTAGATTTTTATATTTTGCATAGTGAGATATTGTTTGATAAGACGTGCTTTCGCATTCTAATTCAAGATTAATATTAATACAACACATCGATATTTTCTTTACATAAATCGCTTTTTTTCCCGTTTTTTCATTCTTCTTTCTCATTCTAAAACATTGAAATTTTTTAATTGTTGCAATTGTTTCAATTGTTCAATTAAAAAGAATAGATCTATATAATACGTTATAAGCCAGAAATTTACATAACACATTGAGTTATTACATCATTGATATCTTTAATTTTGTATAAGAATATTTTAATTATACAATTTATTGCAATTTTCTCTCTCTAGAGAAAGGTTTATTTAATTGATAATAGAAAGACAAAAATTTTAATGATGGAGCTAAATCGACCAGATAAACCAGCTAAGTGCATATGGAAAGCGAATGAGGAAAGTTCACCCCACACTAAACGGATAGAGTAAGTTTATTGAAATTGGAAACTTTAAATTTATACAACTTTTCAATTTTACCATTACATATGCGCATGCTAAACATTACAATTCTATACTACTTTTAAGTTAGAAATTTTTACAACATATTCTATGATTAAATTTTAATATCCAAATTTATCAAGAGACTGCAATGTATGGCATTACAATCAAAATATGGAAAGTTAAATAAATGTAAGAAATATAATAAAATTTAATATATAGATATTGCTACAAATTATAATATATATATATTGTGTAAATAAGTATGACTATAATAGATGAAAAATAACATAAAATAACTTGATTAAAAGATAATAGTTACATTTATTAATCTATTTTTATCATTAAATTTATATGTCATTGTAACATTTCAAACATTGCAAATTTTAATATCATTTATTTAATATTGTGTATATAACATTTTAAAACATATTAAAATATAAATGTCCCAATAAATATGTCTTATTATTTTGTTTCCTACAGGATGCCAAATCGCAACAAAATATTACCTGACATTTTAAGTGCGATTGGTCAGACACCTCTCATTCGGCTCAATAATATTCCTAAATCTCGTGGGATTAAGTGTGAAATGTGTTAGTAAAAAATTTCTATATCATTATATAGTTTATAAATGAAAGAAAACTTGAAATGATAAAAGTTCTTATCATTAACTATTGCTATCTTTTTATACAGATGCAAAATGTGAATTCTTTAATCCTGGTGGATCTGTAAAAGACCGAATAGCGCATAGAATGATACAGGATGCGGAAGAAAAGGGACTGATAAAGCCAGGATATACTATCATTGAACCAACAAGCGGCAATACTGGAATTGGTCTAGCGTTGGCTGCAGCAGTCAAGGGCTATAAATGCATCATTGTGATGCCAGAGAAAATGTCTAACGAAAAAGTTTATGTGCTTCGTGCTCTCGGTGCAGAAATAGTGAGAACACCAACTGAAGCCGCTTGGTATAGTCCGGAAGGACATATCAGTGTTGCTCAAAAATTGCAGAGAGAGACACCCAATAGTATTGTCTTAGATCAATATACTAACTCTGGCAATCCATTAGCACATTATGATCTAACTGCAACTGAACTTTGGGAACAATGTGATGGCAAAATAGATTATGTTGTTGTTGGCGCTGGTACTGGAGGAACTATCACCGGAATCGGACGCAAATTAAAGGAACTGTCCCCTGATACAAAAATTATTGGTGTGGATCCGGTAGGAAGCATTTTGGCATCCAAGTTGAATAAGGAGGATGTTGGTTTCTACGAAGTAGAGGGAATCGGGTATGTATTATGTATACTACAAAATAATATAGCTTTTGATAAAATGCGATCATTTTTTTATGTCTTGCAGATATGACTTTATACCAATGGTCTTGGATCACAATGTTGTTGATATGTGGATAAAAACAGGAGACTGTGAATCACTAAACGCAGCACGTGAATTAATTCGTCAGGAGGGATTATTGTGTGGCGGTAGCAGTGGAGCGGCACTTTCAGCGGCAATTAAAATCGCTAAAAATCTGCCGGCAGATAAACGTTTGATCATTCTTTTGCCAGATGGCATACGCAATTACATGACAAAGTTCGTATCGGATCAATGGATGGAAGCTAGAGATTTTTTGGTAAAATTATTTGTGATATATCTAAGATATCGTACATTTAGATATAATTGTAGAAGCATATAAAATATTTACTAATTCATAATCTTTTTTTCCTTCAGACATGCAAAGCTTCAATAGAGGTAAACAAATGGTGGTGGAATATACCGTTATTGAATTTAACATTAAATAAGCCTACAATATTATCAAAAGGAATGTCATGTCAAGATGCTGTGAATTTTTTTAAAACTGCTAACAATATTCAACAATTATTGGTAACTGATGACGAGAAAATACACGTGAGAGGTGTTATCATGTCAGACGTGCTCCTGTCTAATTTGATTTCTGGTGCAGTAAAGCAAACAGATTGTGCCAAGAAAGTTATGATCAAGCAATTTACGAAAGTTACAGTTGCGATTACATTGGGCAAACTATCACATATTCTTGAAAAAGAATCTTATGCCGTAGTTTTAAACAACGACAATGCTTTAGTCGGGATAGTAAATCAAAATGATATTTTCAATTTCATAATGAAGGGCGATAATACAGCACAGAATAATAGCATTATGTAAAATTCGTCCATGTAGTTATATTTGATAAAGCAAGATTGTCATTTATGCAATATCTGCATATTTGTATAAGGGAGAAGATTAGATATAAGAACGATTGAATTGCGGAATTTCTTGCAACATTATATCGGATGCTATTATTTTTTGTATCTATGCAATCTTGTAAAAAATAATTCACTACGTATATGTGTGAAATGAAAAAAAGGGGCCAATGGACAAAATTGTATACCTATCTAAAATTTTTAATATAATGATATAATTTTTCTTAGGGTTTCTCAGCATTTGTAAATTTCAAGCATTTAAGTTTTATATATCCATTTTTGTAATAATTTTGTAAATTATGGAACTGTGCAAATAAAAGTGTAATAAAAAATATATCAAATTTTTAATATAAATTTTTAATATTTGATATAATTTTTCCTAGGGTTTCTCAGCATTTGTAAATTTCAAGCATTTAAGTTTTATACATCCATTTTTGTAATAATTATATAAAATGTATCAAATATGCAATTGTTATAAATAAATGTTATATTTGGATGTACTTTGGAGTAAAAATCAACATCAGTAGTTCATGGATATATAAAAGAAAATGTATGATTGACAAAATATATATATATACATGATTTTTATAACTATCCTCTCTTTCTGAAAATTAATGATCCCTTTTAACTAAACACAAAAAATGTATATGGATTGTATAATAAATATCTATTATATTTCCTTATATTTGATAAATACAAGAAATTGTATCATATATGTTTCTTTATATATATATATCTATATATCCCTTTGTTTCTCAAATCATAATAGAACAGCTATTAAATTTTTTGAACTTGAACATGAAATTTGCAGCTTGGTAATGTAGTAGTCTCTGCTGTAACAGTACTGATAATACCAAGATTTGCTAAACTACCTCTGAGAAGACCGCAAGTGAAAGCCAGCAGACGAGGACTCTCTTTAAGATACTGTTTGCTGTTGCTTGTACCAACTTTATCTAATAATCTAAAAGCATTATCTTGCAGCACGTATACCCCATGATGATTAGTTCTGAGATTATCAATTTGTTTGTGATATAAGCTGGACCAGAAATCTGTGCAGATAAACTTGATCATATCCAGTTCATCCTTGAATCTGCTCCATTCTCTTGTTAGTCGTTCAATAATTCTGTATCCGACACTGAATCCCATCCATTCTAAACGTGAAAGCTCTTCTTCGCCTTCCTGTTGAAAATCATATATATTTTCAGTTAGAGAATTCTTTTGTAGTAAATAACACAAGATATTACAATACATGCAAACAACACTATTTATTACTATCATCTTATGCTCATTACTTACTGCATTAGATGATTTGCTCAAAACATAATTGACCAATTCAGCATGCAAATATTCAAAGAGACAATCGTCGGCTTCTCCAGTTGCGTTAGGATTTGCTTTGGAATCAATTATTTGTTGCTTCATTTTTTTCGTTGATATTATTTCTCGTTCTACTCGATTGTGCGTAGCTTATCCATGTGCAGTCTGTTTTTTAAACATGTATGTATACGTGTATCACATTTACATAATGTATTTTAAATAACCTAAATACGTACAGCCATTAACTTTGTGTTTAGATTGTTAATTGAAATAATCACAAATTAATCAAATTAATCAAATTAATTAATCTCCTATGCATTTGCAATTGGAAAATATTGTGAAGTATGTATACTAATACATATCATATGCATATAGTCGCGCATGTATCATCAATAATAGGCGTGTGTGATATCTCGGTACAGCTACTATGGGCCCGTTCCACTTAATGACCGCACACTCACGGTATCATTTCATCTTTGTTGTTCACCGAAAGTTAAACAAAGATAGATGATGCTCGCGAGCGTTGCGGTCGTTAAGTGGAACGCGCCCTATGAAGTAAGCACAGCGAGAGAACCAATCAGCATCGCGAAAAAGAGGCAAATGTCAATACATGCCATGACAGATATATATATGTATATATATATGTATGTAAATATACCTTACTGGTAACTATGGAAACTGTAAAATACATTTTCTATACAGGATAATCGTATCGTATGCACTAATAATTAATTTCTCAAATATCAATATAAAAATATGTCAGCAAATAGTTCAATCTTTCAAAGATATTTATATAAATATAAGGATCCTGATACAAAATTTATACACAAGGATTTTAATATTACACACTATTTAATTAAGTATTTAATTTAAATTACGGATATATGTATATTATTTAAATATATATGAATATATTATATCCATAATAATATTTCCAATATAAATGTTTAAGATAAAATAGCAGATATGCAGAAATATATCATCAATGGTCAAATTGGTGAAGGAGCGCAAGGTTTGGTCTTGAAAGCACATGATGTATCTAGAGATCAAGAAGTAGCATTAAAGAAAATCTTGATTAAAAGGACCGAAGACGGCCTACCCGCATCCATCATACGCGAAGTGAAAAGTTTACAACAACTTGAACATCCCTATGTATATTTTCTTCTTTCTGAAACATGAAATTAGTTGGATTTTTAAAACATTTATTTATATTTTAATTTAGCATTGTTATTACATTTGTAATTATCGCAGTTTGCTTGCAGGTTGTTGTATTATTGGATGCTTTCCCAAGTGGCTTGGACTTTATAATGGTGTTTGAATATATGCCTACAGGTTTATGGGAAGTATTAAGAGATGCTGACATATCCTTAACACTGAGGCAAATTAAAACATACATGAAAATGTTGTTGGAGGGTATGACATATGTACATGGAAAGCACATAATACACAGGGTATTCAAATACTCAAAAATTATTCTTATTTTAATAAGATTTATAAATACAATTTCTTCCAAAATATTGAAAAGTTTTTCAAATTATATTTTTAGGACTTGAAACCTGCAAATCTATTGATCAGCGCCGAAGGTATTTTGAAAATTGCAGATTTTGGCTTGAGCAGATTGATGTGGAAGGATAGTACAAAACCATATTCGCATCAGGTTGCCACAAGATGGTATCGGGCACCGGAATTACTCTATGGAGCGCGATATTATACGTCTGCGATTGATATGTGGTCGATCGGTTGTATATTCGGCGAAATGTTAAACAATTCTCCGTTATTTCCAGTAAATATCCTACTTTCATTGAAATAAATTGATAAAATATATAGTATAAAATCTTGGTATTTTATATAAAATTATGCAACAGGGTGAAACTGACATCGAGCAGCTAGCTATAGTTTTGAAGTATTTAGGCTCTCCTACATCCGAATCATGGCCTGGATTGACTTCATTACCAGACTATAATAAAATCAGCTTTCCTTATCACAAAGGTACGACATGGGAGAATATTATTCAAGATGCACAACCGGAAGCTACCGATCTAATCAGGCAAATTTTGATTTATAATTCGTCAAAACGCCTGACAGCTGAGCAGGTATTATAATATAAAATTGTTCTTGCATGTGCAAACATATATATATATATATAATATAAACAAAATCGATAAATTGTTACAGGCATTGTGTCACATATATTTTTATTCTAAACCTTATCCATCAATGAAGAATTTAATAAAACCACCACAGGATCATCGTTTACGTGTAAAACCAAAAGAAATCAACCCGAATGTGCAAGCAAGCACACTTTTCGAAAATCTTCTGACAATCATGTAACAATTCTGTACACATGCTGTATATTAATGATATTTGCAGATATATATACGATACAGGAAAGATGTTCCATATAGAAACAATTAAAAATCCGTTAACAATTTCATTTAATTGCCATTCCTGTAAAAGTTTAATATCCTCTTAAACACCTCTGGATTATAACCCTTGACTATAGGCCTGGCACTATCGTATTCGGCTTTTTCGTAGAGTGTCAACGGCGGTAAAGCGCACCAAAAATTTTTCACGCTGACATCGTTAGCATCTAGCGAATTGAGTTGAAATATGAAAAAGTGATAATTTTTCCCGTCCGACTGAATGCACTGCAAGGTCACGGGTTCTGGCAATTTCTTTACGGATGAGCCGAATTTTTGTCGTGCATGAAACGCTGCCATAGTGTACGATTTTATCATGGTGCGACCAATAATCTGGTCTTCTGTCACAGCCAATTCCGTCAAATTTTTTACTTCCTCTGGGTCGTAGTGCACAAAGATAGTGTGGACATTTTTCCAAGGTGTTGTTGCGCTGACAGCTGTTGGATGTAATACAACTTGTATTACTTGTTATATTATGAGGACAATATGTATATTGAATATGATGAGCAATTAAACTCACGATATATGTCTTCAGTTTTGTAGAAATTTGTCCGATCCAAACTGATAGTATGATGCATCGGATAAATGTTTGGAAGATCTATTTCTATATTACAATTAGAACTTTCTAACGGTTTTAGGGGGCTTGCTGACATGATCATCACATCTGATCTTAAGGTGAATTGGATGAGATCTGATTCTTTTTCTGAAAAAACATTTTTATAGTACGCAATGTTTAAATTATGCAAGATATTTAATATTTTTAAATATATAGTTACAGATTACCTAAATTTAATTTTGTAATTCCGTCATACAATATGCATCGTTTCCTTGCAATATCTGGACCAGATAAAGATTCACAAAGTTGCAAGATCTTTCTGGATAAATTCCTCCTATAAAAATTAAAAATGTGTTTAAAAAATAAATATATAAATTGTTATATGTATGTCAAAATACTCAATTCTTAATTTGCTAACATTTTTCTGCAATTGGTTATGCCATAATCTCTTGGAAATACCCATGCAGGTCTTGCAGGATCTTTCCTTTTTGGTAGCTTTTCTTGATGAGCATCGAATATGTTTGAAGTATAAATTATCCTAAAAATAACAAAAAACATATATGTGATATGAACATATAAGGCTGATAGCAAGTCATGTAAGACACTGCCCTACTTTACATCCACGACTACGACAGACGTAAGCATTTACATCTCATTCTCTGCCATCAACCTAATATATGATTTTAAAAAACTAAATATTTAATATACCTTTTTACTATGTCATCTATATATTCTGGTAGATCTAAGAGTGAATCTTGTATATAATTTGAAGAGCTATCCGACAGACACACAGTGTTTGTTAATATCTGTGCTTGACGAAAACCTTCTTGCAGAACATTATGATCCTTAAATATTAAACAAGCCTGTGCTTTCCAATCAGGATGTATTTTGTTAAAAGATATTTTTGGTTTGAGTGTCTCTGTTCCCAACCTGATGTAAAATACAGTTTTTAATTGATATTAAATAAATTTAATATACATAATAATAATAATTTGTAAAAAAATTAGATTTTTTTAAGTACCTTAAACCGGTCGGTTTTGAAGTGGTCAGATCTAAGGCATTCTTCACCTGAATCCCATGTTTGTTAGATAAATAATCCTCTATTTTGTCACTGTGTACCCTGCGTTCTCGTTTTATATACCACAATTTAGTAATCTGTCTGCCTATGTGTTGCTTGTATAATACTTGCGTGATCTTCATTGTATATCTTAACTTTAAAATAGATAGATATTAATAATAAATGTGAAATCTTGAAGGTTATGTTTTTCACTGAGGTAAGACTTCTTTCTTTAGTAATACTAAATTCTTGTCAAATGATGTTGAAATGAATGTTGAAATATTCGTGATTACATCAAGAGGAAATAATCAAACGGAGAATTTTCGTTTTGTAATATATTTCCTCTTTCCTTCAGTATGCAAAACATATAACCTTTTTTCTGGCCTGTGACAATTCTAAGCTGCAGTCGATAATCGATATTCTATCTCATTCTATCGCTCAAAGAAAAATAATTTTAAATTAGTTTCGATGATTGAGATAATATACAAAAACTTATTGAAAATAATAAGAATAGCTAGCCTCTGGCAATTTGAACAGAATAAATAAATACACAGTATAAATATTTCATATATTTAATAGTATACATATTTTAAATTAATAATATGCTTAGTACAAAATAAATTTTCCCGTTTTTCACACCCTATTTATATACATATACATATAGCAAATTTTTATATTTTATTTTATTTTTTTATATATAAATTTCATAGCTAATGAGCCTTCTTAGCAGATACATTAGGATTGAGCATTTTTCGTCTTTGTGTAAACATATGCAGATAAAGATGAGGGAAAACTGCAACAAAATGCAAATATAATTTATAGTTTATACCATTGTTTTCTATATTATTTTACCTATATATCCTATCGCATACTTACGTGGTATGTAAGCTAACATAACTCCTATCAGGACATATAGATAGCTAAATGTGAAATTCCATTTGTTTGGTAAAATGTAACTCCATGAGTCAGGATTAGCGTTAGAATATTGTATAGCAGCATAGAAACATAATAATTCACCAGTTACCCCAATCGGATACAGTATAATAAATGAGGTATACCTAAAGACATATTTTAATTAATGTTTACACAAATCAAGCAACAACTATCATAATTAAAAGATATCAAACTTGATATCTTTTAATTATAGCAAAATTGATTACCTGAGCCAGACCAATATATGTGGCGTAATACCAATAAGATTCGTAAAGTAATAGAAGTATCTAATGATTTCTGTGATAGACCATGCAATGAGAGCTAGCGGAAGTCCTGGAGATGCAGCAGCATATGTATCAGGAGTAGCTAAGATAACTCCGACCACAACCATCATACGGCTCCAAACTTGGATTGTTGTGGTTATAACATTGGAAGGTACCAGGCCAATTGCTGCGTGTATTATCTGAAAAAAAGTAAGCTTTTATAATGAATCATTCATAAACAATATATATAATTAGTGTATGTATGTATATATAATATGTAATTTTATATTATATAACTTTTATATAACACTTTCTCAAATATTGCTACTAATAATGTTCTCATTAGATATCTAAAAACTATTAACTTTAAAAATAACACGTTTATTTCTGCTTATCTATTCTTACTAAGATATAAATACCTCTAACGCAGCTGCATTCTGAAAAATAATTACAGGTAACTGTGTTTTATCCCACAAGGTGTTATGAAAAGGATTGATGTAATATTGTATAATTAGATACAATATGTAGCTCCATCTAAAATAAAAGAGAAAAGATTATTTGTGAAAGTGAGCATATGTTAGAATAATATGTATAGAGAACAGAATATACATATATAGAATAATAAGTATAGAAGAAAGCTCTTTATAAAAATAGCCGACTAATAAACAAATTTCTTTTATATAATATTCTAAAAAGCAAATATTTTAGACAGAGATAAATTCGGAGTTACTCGTTTCGTTATTCATCTGATATTACAGAAAAAATTAACATACCCCAAAGTCTGTCCGAGATTATACGATGCCAGATAAAGTTTCGAGAGAGCACTGGGTTTTTTGGATTTCGTTCCAGCCATATCTACGTAGAAATATTTTCAAACGTTTCGTCGCTTCGTTCTTGAATGTATTGCAATGATATTTTATTGAAAATGTATAATCACTCTTTAATATGTATGCTCAATCATTGTAAAATACCTATTCATGTATGCACGTATACACGCTACAAAGATCAGGCTACGTATTTGATTATCAATCACGAATGAAGACGCGATAAAGTGTACTCTTTCACGAATCAAATTACATCTTTCGACAGCGAATTTTTTTGTTTGTCACTTCATACATATTCATTTTCTTAACTCGCAAGGTTAAGCATATGCCGATACTTTTTTGAATCTTTTTTTATTACGTAATAGACACATACATATAGAGTGAAGAAAAGTATGTGTAAATAGAATATCTACTTTCCACACATTCCAAAAAAAAATAATCAGTGAATTAAATTTTTATCAAATTAATCCGGATATTTTTCGCGCATATAGAAGATTTTACAGATTCATGAAATGACTTGTCCAGATTTATCTCCATCTGTCACTGTCACTTGTCACTGCGCCGTATAATGGAAGATTCATACTGCGTCCGTGTATGTACGTATGACACACAGTTTGATCCAATAGAAAATATTCTCTCCCTAATTAATGACATTTTAGTGCCGGTCTACAATAGGTGATTTAAGATTTAGCCTTTGTTTTAAGAGAAAAATTACATCGATCCTAGCCTCAAGCTCTAAGCTTTAAAAGATGGGAGTTGGCCAACTCGCTTAAGCGGTGTCTACAATGAGAATTTAAGCCTTAAGCCGTAAGAAATTAACCAATCATATTTGATTATTCTTCTCACATTCAACTGTGATTGATCAATTTCTTACGGCTTAAGGCTTGCTACACCTATTGTAGATATCGCTTTAGGGCTTAGAGATTAGGGCTTAAGGCAGCGCGAGAAATGTTTAAGGCCGAAAATACGTCATAGTTTAGAGGTTAAGTCATAAGGTTTAGGGCTTAAATTGCCTATTGTAGATCGGCACTTAATCTCTAGAAAACAAACTCTTCTATTGGATGTCGTGCGTTAAACACTGGAAACAGTGTGAATCCTTCATAAGAGAACCAGCCTCGAGATTGCGTACTCGTTACCGTATAACAGTTTTGTTGTTAGGCGTGTGCAGTGATGCGCTGCCGTGGGATTTTTTCCCATGTGGGAATCTCCGTGCGCATGCGTAAGTGACGTCACAGCTTACGTCACGCGTTACCACAGAATGTATCTAGCTGCAACGTTAGGTGCGTATAAGGGTGCCATTACATGAAGCGCGGAAACGCGGATTAGCGTAACGCGGAACGAGAAGGGAACCAATCGCGAGCGTAACAAAAACTGCAGAATGCTCGCGATTGGTTTCACTCTCGTTCCGCGTTACGGATTTGATTATCCTGAAAACAGTTTGCTGGCTTTCCGAAATGTAAAATTACATATTTCAAATATATAGTATTTAGCTATACAAAATTCGGCAAATTTCTGTTAGACTAGTTCAACACAACATTGAGATACAAACACTTTTTGTATCTCAGTTTTGTTATTGAGTTATGTAACATAGTTGCTGCGTGATAATATAAAGTAGGAAAAACTAATCAATGTTATTTATCAATATAAAACATTAATACTTTAATCATCCTATTTAATCATTAAATATTTTTATAACCAACCATCTAGTCGGGTCGTAAAATTGACTTAAACTTAGAATATAAGGCATTTGTTTTATAATTGGAAACAAAATAATCTATCGCTTTCACATTTCAATTGAATGTATGTATGCAATATTTCCAATTTATGAAAAATAAAATATACTTTGACATAAAGTATAATGTCTTGTGCAAATGTATATGTATTTATGAAGAGCCATAACAACTTAATTCAATGCACTAAGGAAGCTTAAATGAACAGAGTTATATATGATTTTTCTTTTTGCATTATATATAATGAGGTTTATTATAATTTCTTAATTACGAGTAAATTATAACTCTTAAAGAGAGTTACATGCATATGTATATATATAACTTATCCATATTTTTTATAGACAATCATAAGACAATTCTTTATTAACAGGAATATCAAAATAGATTACTTCTTTTATGATTGCACAAATATATAAATATTCGGTTGAACGGAAAGTTCGTGCCGTTTTTTCGGTCTTCATCTGTTAGCAAAAAACGGAACGAACTTTCCGTTCAATCTAATACATATACATATAGAACGTCAAAAAATTTTTTAGTCTATCAAATAATTATATAAAATTACATAATTATATATGTATAATTACATTTGTAATTACTATGTTAAATATAACTATAATTATAGTGTGATATCTCGAATGCAATATTTGTGCACACATTATTGCTTACAAGAACTTATACATTCTTTCTTTGGATAATGCATAATGTCATCAAATGGCACATTTATAAAGTTTCATAATTATGCCAATAATAAGAGTTTAAAAAAAAGTATTTCAGATTTTTATCGAAATTATGCTTAAAAGAAAAAGTCATTGCAATATAAAAATGTTTAAATGTACTATACTTAGATTTTTTATTTGAAGTATTAATGCCTTCAAACAATAGTAGTAAGTTTACTTTTACGAGACTCCATACCTTCAATAAGGCCAGTTAATAGATCTTCCATTTCTGTTGTGGCACGTTTCAATTTACAATTGTCATTGCCGTCGTACGATTCTACAAAAATTGCATATATAAATTATCTATTTATACATATTTGCATTAACATGTGACATAAATGTCGAGATAATTTTATTATAAATATTATTTTATTTTATTATTGTTATATTTAAAAATCCGATATCTCCCCCTTTCATATTTCTGTTTTTGATAATTACTGAAAACTTACCATCGAGTAAACAGTCATTAGCAACCATATTTTGCAGTCTGTCTAATATATCATTAAGATCTCCTTGAATATTTTGCAAACTACTATGTTGTGAATGTTTGTCAGGCCGTTGCAAGGAAGATGGAGTATTGTCTCTATGAATGCCTGTAGGGGATTGAGAAGCTACCAGCGACGAGTCATTATTTGTATTATTAATTGCTGCATTGGCCACATAGTTATTCTTGCAATTCGAATTGCCAGCAACCAACCACTGAGAGAAACCACTGTCAGCTGTACTCAATTCTCTCCTTGTTCCTAAAATTTAATTCAACATGTATTTGCATTAATCTATCATAATTGTTTTTAATCGCGTCGATAAACTTTGATTCACCTCCAATCCAAGTACTTAATTCCATACGACTGTTTTCTGGTATATTACCGAATCCAGAACTCGTAAAAGTCTCTTGGGCGCAAGAAAGAGCATTGGTGTTATCTTCCCCTCCTGTATGCTGTATAGGTGATGAGGTATTGAAACTATCTGATGTTAATTTGTCTTTTCTGTGAAGTGTTTTTTGTTGATCTGCAGTGTCTTGCCTGATAATTGGACTTAATTCGAATTCTAGAGGCAGTGCTGTAAGTCTGGATGATAAAGGCGGTAACATCGGGGTGCTTTGCATACGAGTGATAATCTGTGGTACTTGAGTCATATCAGTAAATAAGTATTTCTGTAAAAATTAAACGGAGTTACTGAATAATGTCTAAACAATCTTCGACTAATATACCTTAAGCGTTTTTAGTCGTTGCAATTGAGATTCGATGGTCACTCTATGACGTTGTAATCTCTCTGCTTTGGTGCCTTGTATATCGAGCAATTCAATTTGCAATTGTCGATTTTCCTCTTCCAAATGCATTATGATACTTTGTAATTCCTTTTGCGGATCACTGAGAATCTTTCGTTTAATAGTACTTCTTACTGAACCATAATCCGTACGTCTTGTTTCATTACTATATATAAAAAAAGTTGCTAAAAAATATTGTAAAAACATATAGAAAATTGTAAAGGTGCACTTTATACGAACCTAGTAGCATCTGTAACTGGATCCTCTATTGTGATTGTTCTAGTGGGACACAGTCTCAATTTATTTCTTATCAATTCAATGATCAATTTTGTAACTTCGCGATGTGAAGTCTGCAAAAGAATTATTTTTTTAAGCAATTTAATTCACACGATGAAAGAAATTTAAACAATATACCTTCATGCAAAATTCACGGATTGGATGCTTCAGCTTGTGCTTGTTTGACGTCTTGCCTAAGAGAAAACATTCTTGGCATTGATGGTATCCTGTGCATTTCAAGCATGTATATCTTGGTCCCTGTACCGGTGTTACTTTACACGAAGAACATCTGATATTATGTACAACTGCAAAGAAAAATATAATTTGTGTTATTATATTTAAGTATATAATAATTTAATTCTGTTGCTTACTATGTTCTGCAGATTTTATTCGATTGAATGTTGTTATCCAAACAAGCAAAGGAGGTTCCTGCATGATCCATGCAGCAAATTCTGCTTCAGTAACTCCAAGACCTCCTTGAGACTAAAATGTGTTTTAAAAGATGACTTAATAGCTCATTTTTAATAAAAAAACAAATGAACAAAATAAATTGTATTATACCTTTACAAAACAGGCATCTATATGTGTCTGAATCTGTTCATACCCATATGTTATAGTTTCTCCAAGCATTTCTGTTATTTTGCAGATATTTGTTAATAAGGTATGTAAACCAGCTCTAGATAAACATGCATTGTGATCGGCTAGCTGCTGATACAAATATCCATATTTTTCTTGTAATTTACCATTACTCAATAATACCAATGCAACTTTTACTGAAAATACTAAAATATTTCCAGTACTTTGTCTAAAATGTTAAACATGTTTTTATATTTTATCAGAACCTCCTTTTTCACTATAAAATTATTTCTTGTTGATATTACATACATATACTTATAAAGATACTTCAAAGCATAACAAAATTATTAATACGTTAATATTATGTATAGAATGTAAAAAAAGAAAAAAGAAAGCCAGAACTTACTTGTCAAAAGTATTCAGAATGTAACTTGTAGCAAGCTTTGTTATAAAATCAACATCAAAATTAAAATTACTTTCTTTCTGCGCCGCAAAATAAATATCAGACAGAACATCTTCAATCTCACTCGAGTCTAAATTAACACTATTTTCAGTGATGGAAAGTCTATGACGTTCAAATACTCCTGCTATTAATTCCAATTGTACATGTTGCACTAGATGAAATAAAATAGTTTGGAAAAATAGTTCTATTTTTTTTATTTTACAGAAAATTAGATAATAAAAAAGCTTACTATTCAATTCTTTATGTAATATTTGCATCTTTGCAGCAGTTCTATAAGATGTATAACGAATGACATTACATCCTTGAATAGATTGCATAATATTATCCATGGTTGAATATTATCACTCTGAGCTTAATATTTACCGAAAAAGTTATTTTTCGACCATATAACTTTGAATCTATGCCAATGGTAAATTAGAAAATGTTTTTTACATTTATATAAAACAATTATCTTCTCTTAATTCTATGTATACATATATGTTATTAAAAGAAATAAACTTATACTAAAATTAAGATACTTTATACAATGCGATATGTTTCTGAATAATCTGACTTATATACATCTATTTATACAACATACATACAGCATTATGTAAAATAATCTTATTTATTGCTATTTTTTAAAAACATATTTAATTGTCCATTTGCACATTAGTTATATAAACACAGAGAAAAAAAATCATTTATGTATTTTTCTAATTAATTAAAAAATATAATCAGCTGTGATATTAATTGTATAACAGAAATAATAGATGTATTAAATATATACATAAAGTTATAGATTATAATAAATGTATTAGAGAACAATATTAATACAAAAATTTTGAAAAGAAGCTTACTCTCTATCAGCTCAACATAATTGGATAGTTTAAATATTGATGTAAACAACAAATTTACGTTTATCATAGATAACGAAACATATAGATAAACAAAAATGTTAAGGAACAGACGAATTTACTAGAAATCGATTAAAAATCGAACCTAATATAAATCTTGGAGAATAAACCAATGATATTACGTTACTGTAATAAACGAATTAATTTTGGGTATGTTCCATTTGGTGCCATGAGAGTATAGAATTGTTTGATTGACCAATCAGGATGAAAAGGTTTCTTTTCTCCGATTGGTCAATCAAATGGTTCGAATCTTTGGTGTCAAACGGAACCCACCCTTTGGAATTTTTCTTTTCGGAGCATACATAAAGATCCGATATATATATATTTATATGACATACATAACTTTGCGCAATACGAATTTTGCGTAAGCACGTGATAGAGCAAAACATTTTATTCTTTTTATAAGAAGATATGTAATATACCGTCAACCGAGTAGTTATTTTTCGGTTTAATATTCTTTAACCAGTTCTCTCAATACTATACGGGTACGGAATTCTTAATCTTTCCAGTGGAGCAAAACATTGTGAAATTAACGAACATATAAAAATAAATTATCGTTCAAAGAGAATATTCAATCATGTCAGAAAAATTCGAAGAAGGTCAATTTAGCGACGCCGAGGAAGAGAACGAAGTACCTTGCACGTAAGTATTATATTTTAGGCCAATATATTTAGTTCCCAACAAGAGCATCATGAGTAAAATAATCATTTGAATTTAAAAAATTAACCTATTAAAAAACCTATTATAGAGATTGAAGCTATTTTTAAGTTATTTACAAAATTACAAATATCTTGTGCACTTTTTTTAAAAAGCCACTATATATTTATATTTTATTTTTTATAGGCAGAACAAAGTCAAAGAAACATCGTTTGATATGTATTCTCATGTATATCTCGAAAAAAAAGTGGCCAATTTGCATATTACTGATGAATATTATTGTAACAATGATTATGATTTATATGAAGATAAGAATGCTGTTATAAAAACGAGTTCACAAAGATTCAATACTCAAGAACCACCTACCAAAGTAACAAATTATCAACCAAAACACAAGTTGTTGACTCGTTATGCAAATAAGATTAATTTAGAGAAATATGCGGGTCCGTCATTGCCAGACCATGTAGCCAATGTACTGATTGAGAACGACAAACGTGTTGCTAAAGATCGCATAAGGATGAAAGATAAGAGCGATCACGCGACGACCGAGAATGTATTGGAT
Organism: Formica exsecta; assembly: GCF_003651465.1. NCBI lineage: Eukaryota > Metazoa > Arthropoda > Insecta > Hymenoptera > Formicidae > Formica > Formica exsecta. Next base: position 636,585 of record NW_021853425.1, read on the forward strand.
TCACGTATCAAGAAGAAATTGCACAAACTGTTTGAGAGAGGAGTGTTAGCAGAAATAAATGGTTGTATTTCGACTGGGAAAGAAGCCAATGTATATTATGCCAAGTCGAAAAACCAAGACGAGATTGCTATAAAGATATATAGAACATCCATCCTAACATTTAAAAATCGAGAAAAATATATTAGAGGAGAATATCGTTTCGATCATGTATATTCTTTGCACAATCCACGCAAAATGGTGAAAATCTGGGCAGAAAAGGAATTCTCTAATTTAAAGCGTTTGGAACAAGGTGGTGTCAGAGCACCACAACCACTTTTATATGGTGGTCACATGTTGTTGATGGAGTTTCTGGGTTCAGATGGCTGGGCGGCACCTAAACTAAAGGACGCTGTACTTACAGATTCAAAATCGAGGATGTTATATAGAGAATGTATCGAAATTATGTGGAAAATGTATAATAAGTGTAGGCTTGTTCATGCTGATTTAAGCGAGTATAATATATTGTATCACAATGGATCAGTCGTAGTTATTGATGTTTCACAAGCTGTAGATCGTGATCATTGTAATGCAACTGAATTTCTAAGAAATGACTGTAGCAATATCACAGGTATGGCACAAAAATATTTATGATATTTTCACTTAGAATTAAAAGCGTCTATCTCTGATATATTTAAATTATTCTTTTCAGCATTTTTCAAAAAGCACAATGTAGGAGTTATGTCACTTCAAGCATTATTTGATTTCATAACAGATCCAACCATAAATGAAAAAAATATGGACGAATACCTAGATATTCGAATGCAAGAGGCAAATAATGAAAATGATCCACAGCAGCAAATAGAAGAGGCAGTTTTTAAGCAAGCTTATATTCCTCAAAGATTAACTCAGGTATCATTGATTACTATAAATGCATGCAATGTGTAACTTTCATTTGAATAAAAAGACGAAATTTCTGTTGAAAAGATACAAATTTTTATTTTGTGGATTCTTTTGTAGGTAGTCAATGTGGAACGTGATATAAATCTTGCAAAATCTGGAAAAAATTTGATTTACAAAACATTAATTGGCTTGAAAGCAGACTTATCTAAGCCTGCAGAAGCACCTGAGATTCTAGCTGACAAACATAAGAAAGTTAAAAATACAGAAAAAGAAAGCGATACTTGTTCTTTTTCTGAAGATAGTGATAATTCTGAGAGTGAAAATGATAGCGAAACAAAAAGCGAGGATAATAAGAGCAAATTCATAAATTCGGCTAGGCCCCGAAATGAAAGTCCCGACAGCAAAAAAGTAAGATACATGTTATTACTTTTTCTGTATTAGTGTTTAACTATATATAAATTATCTTTTATTTTAGGCACGTAAAAAGACAGTCAAAGAACAGCAAGCAGAGAAAAGGAAAATTAAAGTAAAAAAGCATGTGAAGAAACGTAAACTAAAAGTATCAAGAGGGGGAAAATAAATAAATTCATGTAAAAAAAAAGGATATGAGAAGATTATACAATGTGTTTTCACATTGATAATAATTTATGACTATTTAATGAGCCAAGTGTTATTTTTACAAGTAATGCAAACATATTAAAAAAAAAAAATACAAAGAAATTGTATTCCAATTCACTAAAGATGTTCAAGCGAGATTGGACTTGCATATAATAAAAATATGTCAGCATACATGTCATTGCATACATCTTAGGCATCTTTTCATTAACACAATTTTATAGGAACTTTCTTTTTGTCATTTTGTAAAATAATCCCCTTTATAGGCAGAAGATGGCGCCATAATTCTTGTCACTTTAGCACTGTTTCTTTTGTTGTTTCCATATTGATATTATTTCTTTCAAATCGGGCACTGCAATTTCAAAAATAAATATTAATTTGGGATATATTTCTACATGGATAAAAAAACTTACAATAGTTTATATACATATTTTTAAATCGGCATAAGACATTAAAAAACTTCAATACGATAGACTTTAAAGGACAGTCAAAAACTATATTATCTATGACGCATCAAATATTTTTCTAATATATTTATGTATATGAAAATGCATTGTTATGAAATGTTACCAATATTTAGACTAAACGCGAAAGTTGACTATCAAAAAAGAGAAAAATATGAACAATACATGTATTACTTACTTGGCACGAGCATATCTTCGCTAAGCGGCTGCCGATTGAAAGGATCCGTGGCACTGTTGAGTAAATGTCTAATGATAACTGCTTT